>NC_022033.1:567012-568892 GCF_000317375.1 Microtus ochrogaster | reverse complement strand
TCCATACACTTTTTATATGTAGGTGTTCGTTTCAAAGAGTCTTTGGCCTGGTTTGAGGCTCCTGGTCTCTGCTACACCATCAACACTGGACTCTCACCCCAGTCTTCCTGGACATCCCACTGCTGCCCTGTCAGGGAGATCTTGCAGCCCTGGGTCCACAGGACCAGCTTGACCCCCACCCTGTGCTCCAGTAGATCACAGATGGGGTGGATGTTGGAGTGGGCCAACGTATAGCCCAGGTTCTGAGTCTGGATAGTTGCAGGGCTGATCAGCCCACCAGTTCTCCCCTGTCCTCACTGCCAGGGTGAGCTCTTTAGAATTTCCCTGGCTAGTTCACCCCTAGCAAGAAGGAGTGAGGGGTGAGGCCAGTTCTCCTGCTTTCACGTCCTCAGGGTCGGTTCTCCCGCACCAACACCTTCAGGGCCAGCTCTCTAGTGTTGCCCAGGCAAGGTGTAGGGGCCACTCTCCCAAGTGCTGCAGCTGAGGAGGGCAGGGACAGCTTCCGGCTCTTACAACCTCAGGACTAGCTCTTCCACCTGCCTCAGGTGTTGATGGGGGGTATCTCCCCCCCCACCTATGTTGCCACATTACAGATGAGTAATGGGGACAGTTCTCCCAAACTCACAACATCAGGCTTGGCTCATCCACACCTCCACCAACAGGGTCAGCTCTACTGTGCTGCCCAGGCGAGGTGCAGGGTACACCTTCCCAAGCGCTGCAGCTGGCAGGGGGGAGGGTCACCCTTACCCCCACCCGTCACAGGTGGTAAGGAGTGAGGAGTAAGGGGGACATCTCTTCCCTACCCACATCACCAAATGACAGACAAGTAGTGGGAACAACTCTCCCAGGCTCACAACTTCACGGCTGGCTCACTCATATGTCCGTCATGTGCAAGGCTAGCTCTATTGTTCTACCCAGGCAAGGTTCAGGGTCTGCTCTCCCTAGTGTTGTAGCTAGTGGTGGGCAGGGACAGCTATCTCAGTCTTATGACCCCGGGGCCATTAGCTAGAATTCTTATATAGCTCAGGACAACCGACCCAGGGATGATATTGCCTATAGCCAGCAATTGACAATCAAGTCAGTGCTCGCAAAGACATGAACACAGGCAAATTTTGACTCAGGCAATCCCGCAATTGCAATTCCTTTCTCATGCGGCTCCAGGATAAGGTACAGTCAACCAGGACAAGTGGGGAGCCTGGTTTGCCTTTCCTGAGGAGAGAGCCTGATGTCCAAATGGAGATCTCATCCACTTTTGCAATGGAGCCACTGAAGTCAAGAGAAGAATTGTTTCACAAGCATTAACACATAAGGCTAGGAATAAAACTCAGAATCCTCCAAGACTTGAATGGAGAAGAGGCAGCTCAGAAAGGCAAAAGTCAGTGGCAAGGCTAAGGACCAGGTATATGTGGAGCCAGTCCAGTAGGGTTCCACACAACCTCAGACCTTACACCTAGTATATATACCCGAGCCTGGGCCTATGGATCTGACACTTGTGATTAAATTGCATTATATGGAACAGAATACCTTCAAAGGGAATGTCCAGTGGACCCAAATAACAGGAACCTTTCTCATACTATCCCCAGAATAGTCTTCATGGAAGCCTTTTATGACCCCTAGCCAAGGGAGCCTCCTCACTATTATTTCATTTATTTATTTATTTAATTATTTAATTATTTATTTATTTATGCTTATCACAATCTCCTTTTTTCCAAGACAGGGTTTCTCTGTGTAACAGCCCTGGCTATCCTGGAACTCACTTTATATACCAGGCTGACCTTGAAGTCACAGAGATCCGCCTGCCTCTGCAACACCAGTGCTGGAATTAAAGTTGTGCACCAGCACCGCTTGGCACTTATCACAATCTTTTTTTTTTTTTTTTT
>NC_022033.1:563643-566752 GCF_000317375.1 Microtus ochrogaster | reverse complement strand
CAGAGATCCGCCTGCCTCTGCCTCCCGAGTGCTGGGATTAAAGGCGTGCGCCACCATCGCCCGGCATTTCTAGATTTTTTTATATTGATTGATATTGCATCCTGTGTGAGACTTGCTATATCCTGCCTCCGTTACCCCTCCCCCCAACCCCTTCATCTCTCAAGTTAGATTCAGGAGAATAACTTCCACATGGTTTGTTACTAGAGTTATTAGAATCAGAGAATGGGCTCTGGCAGCCCTAAAACACTGTGCATGGCAGCTTGTTCTAAATACATCAATTAAGTAGACAATGCAATAGTGAAAGCAGAAAAAAAAAAGATTTCTTCAACGTGGCAACATTAAGCAGAGGAATAATGAAATCCAGTTATCTCCCAAGTGATCTTTAGGGTTCTGACATAGGTTTAGGTTTATTTAGAGGACAAGAAGTATGATTACTTGGGGGTTCCTTGGACTTCCCACAGGGCAGGGAACCCTGATTGCTCTTCGGGCTGAGGAGGGAGGGAGACTTGATTGGGGGAGGGGGAGGGAAATGGGAGGCGGTGGCGGGGAAGAGACGGAGCCCTTTAATAAATAAATAAATAAAAAAAAGAAGTATGATTACTAAACAATCTTGGGTCCTAGCCATTATCGTCCTGGTTTCAGTCTCTCTGGCAAAGTGGTCTGACTAATTGCCATAACTGTAAAATTTCGTTCCCTGAGACAAGTCCCTTCTCCAGCTGGTGCCACTTCACTCTTTTCCTTCCTTTCCTGGGAAATTCCAAATTCGTGGGGGTCCACTGACTGATTAGTATGATTGTCAAAGGGAGGATAAGGATCTCTTTAGAACATATTTATTCCTGCCAGGATAGTTTTATTGGAAGCTGCCCATGCTGCCTCAAAGCAACTATCTATATGCTATAGACCTAGTGTTACCTTGCTATGAACCCAGGCAACCCATGAATCAGTTCAGGCCTCAGCTCCACTAGTATCCCATGAAGTCTTGTCTGTGCTTGGTGCCCATCCCGGTGTGTATGGCCTCCCTAATCGTCAATTTCCCAGTGAAAGCTAGGGTCTCAAAGACTGAAACAAGTGTCTCCTGGCCGTGTATAGACGTGTCAGGGTGTTCTATAAGCATGATCTCACATGCTTGAGTATGGGCATATCTGTAGGAAACTACCTGGGTATTAAAGAGAGCCAAAGAAAAGTTCTGAAGAAAGTTCGAAACATCAGTTTCTTTCTGGTGCCTTTTGGAACATATTAGGGTTGCCTGAAATAAACATCTCTGATGTCAGGACTGCCCTCAAGGACCGTGCTGCTCTGTCTTCCCGGGAGCTCCTGGTAGACTGTCTACTAGTGCTAGGTGCTGGAGATTTAGAGGATTTACCCTGATTGCTGGGAGGTGGGGCTGTGGGTGGGTGGGGACTTGATTGGTAAAAAAGCTGGACCCAGCGTAAGTGAGAGAGAAGGTAGTGAGGACTCTTAATCGGGAGTCCTTTAATCCCAGCACTCGGGAGGCAGAGGCAGGCGGATCTTTGTGAGTTCGAGACCAGCCTAGTCTACAGAGCTAGTTCCAGGATAGGCTCCAAAGCCACAGAGAAACCCTGTCTCGAAAAACAAACAAACAAAAAAATCGGGAGTCCTAGGCGAGATGCAGCCATTTATGGATTTTATATAAAAGTGATACTCATGCTCCAGCTGTGAAAAGATGCCTCTTGTGAGGCGAGGTCAGCAACACGAGAAAGCCAGGATCTGTGTAGTGCAGACAATGGTGATGGCCTGGCCAAGTGAGCTGGTAGATGACAGAGGATTGAGCTCACGATGCAGACGTGGAAGACGAGCAAGATTCTAGATGATGGCAACGGTAAGTGCTCTGGCTAGACTACATATGCGGCCAGGTCCCCTGCGCGAAACCGGCGCTCTGGCGTTCAAGGCGGGAGAACCTGCAGTGCGAGAGGTTGGGGGAATTGTTTCCGCCCGGACGGCAAAGCAGAGGACCGGAAAGGAGGAGGCGGAAGTGCAGCTACTAGCCGCAGTACTTGGATCAGCCCGCGAAGTTCTAATCAGCCTACTGCGGAAGACACGGGAGTAGGCGTCCTCCCAGCTGTTTGATCCCTCGAGACCCGAATTCCGGAAGGCACCCCCACCGAGACAAGTGAGCTGGGAGTCACTTAGGTCCTGCCACTGGCAGTTTTATCTGCGTGGTCCCTGGACGGAGGTTATAAACTAGGCTCTTGCCGGTTCTGGTGTGGCCGCGGTGCACTCTGGGGCGGTCGGGGGGTGGGGAGAGGCTCTTGCTCCCAGTAGAATCTAGCTAGAGGCGCCTTGCTTGGCTGTAAGGCGGAGGATTTACGCTCTCCTACCAGTCAGTCCCATCTGAGAGTGGACTCGGAGGTCTGGAGAAGTTGAGTGATTGCTAAGGGTTGCACAGCTTTACATACCATGATTCTGTTTCGGTACATCCCCTGTCCCGCTTGAGACAAAGTATCTCCACATAGCTTTGACTATCTTGGAACTCACTGTGTAGATCAGGCTGGAACCCTTCCGAGTGCTGGGATCAGAGGCACGCGCCTCCACACTTGGCCTGGCTCGCGACTTCATCTGCACTTAGGTGTCCACCTGGGCTGAGTGGCGCATGACCCCAACCTTAAGAGCTACAGAGGCAGGAGGCATTCCACGCCTCAGTGTGCCGGCCCAGGCCACGAGGGATGCTGCCAGGATCTTAGTCGCAGACTTCTTGTGAAGAGTTTCGGGTAGAGCACATAGATTGGATTGTGCTTGGTCTTGTTCAGGTGCCTGTTGTTTTGAGAAGTAGCTTTTTTTTTTTTCAAAGTAGGGCCGAATTTTGTAAGTCAGGAGATCATTCAGTTGATATCTTTACCGCTCCCAAATGCCTTTTTCTTTTTTTTCTTTTTTGAGACAGCGTATCTACATAACCCTAGTTGTCCTGGAACTCACTGTGTAGACAGGGTTGGTTTCGAACTCACAGAGATCTGTCTGTCTCTGCCTTTGGAGTGTTGAAATTAAAGTGTTCTCTGCCTCTGCCTTCCAAGTGCTGGGATTAAAAGCGCATGCCACCATGACCAGCTCCAAGCTCCTTTTTTTTTTTTTTTTTTTTTTTTTTTTTTTTTTT
>NC_022033.1:562845-563440 GCF_000317375.1 Microtus ochrogaster | reverse complement strand
GTAGACCAGGCTGGTCTTGAACTCACAGAGATCCGCCTGCCTCTGCCTCCCGAGTGCTGGGATTAAAGGCGTGCGCCACCATCGCCCGGCCGCCAAGCTCCTTTTGATAGGAAATAACAGGCCTTCTGACCTCCACAGCAATAGCTACCTAAAATGATTGGTGTAGTGGCCCTTGGCTACAAAGCCTTGTCTTTTCCTTGTCTTTGTTGTAGAGAATTTCTGCAGAGAGAAAACTGGTGCCACATGTTGTCAGTGCTTACCTGGAGTGACTGAAACCCTGAGATGTTCAGAGGGGTTTGTCTGATAGGCCCACCACTGAGTCCTGTTGAATATAGCCTGATATGCCCAAGGTAGTCCTGAATGGTGTGACGGTGGACTTCCCTTTCCAGCCCTACCAATGTCAACAGGAGTACATGACCAGAGTGCTAGAATGCCTCCAAAAGGTAAAGCTACAGAGCCCGACTTTTCTTCTAGGGAGGGGATGATGCAGGTGCACCTCCAGCAGACCCCACTACACCCCACCCGCATCCATTCCAGACAGGCTCTGCTCTCCCCACTACACCCCCACCCACATCCATTCCAGACAGGCTCTGGA
>NC_022033.1:558575-562620 GCF_000317375.1 Microtus ochrogaster | reverse complement strand
CCCACCCACATCCATTCCAGACAGGCTCTGGATACGGGTGCACCTCCAGCAGACCCCACTACATCCCCACCCGCATCCATTCCAGACAGGCTCTGTCTGCATTTTTTGGTCACTAGAACTTCCGGTTAGGTTAATGGAGACTATAACAAGTGAATGAAAGAGATAATTACAGATAGTGATAGCTCTGAGAATGTCTTGGTGTCCTTTCTGAGTAGGTGGTGTTTGTGTTGAGTTCGGTGGCTAGGAGTGACTACCATTTGGGGTCTGGAGGAGTGTTTCTATGCAGAGGAGCTGGAATACCCAGTTCTCTCTGTGGAAAAAAAAAAAAATCTTTTTCTTTTTTTTTTTTTTTAATTTTTTAATTTAATTTAATTTTTTGAGGCAGGATCTGTTTCACCATAGCTGACCTGGATAAGCCAGGCTGGCCTCCAGCTCACAGAGATCTGTTTGTGTCTGCCTTTGGAGTGTTGGGATTAAAGGCTTCTGTCACCATGGTTGACTTTTTTGTTTGAGACATGAAAAAAAAATCTTTAACTATTAGAAGTGTGTGGGGCAGATAACTTTCACTGAGTTTTTAAGGTGCCCTCTTGTGTTCTAATCACCGTTTTCCTCAGATGTCTTGCTCAGCTCCCATCTGATATCTGGAATGTAGGCCATCAAATTCTGTTTAGGTAGGGTGAATGCCTGGGCCCAGAACTGCAGAACAGCTTCCTATTTTGAGACCTGACACCTAATTAGTCATCTAACTATTTTAGGCTGAAATATACTGTCAGGTTTTGGGTAATACTCTGAATTTATTTCGCTAATGAGGGCAGTCTTTTTTTGTATATTTGTTTGTTTTCTGAGACAAGGTCTCTTTACATAGCCCTGGGTGTTCTGGAGCTTACTATGTAGACCAGCCGGGCCTCAAACTCACAGAAATCCACTTGCCTCTGCTCTCTCTGTGTACCACCATACCTGCCTACTGAGGGCAGGCTTAACCTATGGCTTTTAGGGCAGAAGTGGAAAATGTCAAGAGCTTATTATGTCGTCTAGGCGTGGGCTGGGCATCTAAAAGCATCTTACTTTCCCGTTTCTCCACACCCCGTTTTTCCTCTCATTGTCGCTGACTCCATTTAGAGAGTGAATGGCATCCTAGAGAGCCCCACCGGCACGGGGAAGACACTCTGCCTCCTCTGCACCACACTGGCCTGGCGGGAACATCTCCGCGACGCTGTTTCTGCCCAAAAGATTGCTGAGAGAGTTCAAGGTGAACTCTTCGCCAGTCGGTCTTTGTCGTCCTGGAATGCTGCTGGCGCTGGTGGAGACTCAATAGGTGACCCTTATCTCCTCATCTCCACCCCCATCACTCCTGGTCTCCTATGTGGATGATAGGGAAGGGGAGCCTGGGACAGGGCCAGTCCACCTATGCTTCCACTGTCTCTGGAGCAGAATTTAATAGAGAGAATTTTGTGTCATCCACGTTACTTACCATTCTGGGTGTACACCTGGGGTCAGAGCTGTTTTCCTGGAATTAGGGTACCATAGCAACCCACACTGTTTGGCGTCAGGTTTGTGGATGTCTGCAGGACTGAGTTAGCCAGTGCTGCATGTGTAAACACACATGAAGATGTTTCCTCACGGCTACCCCCTTTCCTTATGCTTGTGCAGCTTGCTACACAGACATCCCAAAGATCATCTATGCTTCCAGAACTCACTCACAGCTAACCCAGGTCATCAGTGAGCTTCGGAACACTTCCTACCGGTATGTCAGCATGTTCACACTTCAGAGATTATCTGGATAGTGATCTTGGTTTGGAGTCGATCCACAGCCAGCTGGGTAGATAGAGACTGGCTGGTTTTGACATACATTACTTGTGGAAAAGCAGCTTTGAACTTTGAACTTATGACTGTCCTTGCTTTTGAACCCTGGGTTTTTTGTAGGGCTGTCATGTTGCCTGTGGGTAGAGTCCCACAAGGCAGCTTTGCCCATGATGGAAGAAGAATGCCTTTTGCCAAACTTCATCTGAGTCTTGGTATCTAGCTATGGCTCTCATGTGGAAGAACTTGTACCTTAGGTTGCTCTGTCCAGTTTTCCTTGCCTTCCCACATTCTAGCCTTTTTGTTTCCTTTTCTGTTTTCTGTGTGCTCCCATTTGTCTCGAGATATCTTATGCTGCCGGGCCACGTTGTAATCTGCATGTTCTGAGGCTCTCCATGGACTCTTCCATTCTTCTTCTTGTCAGGCCCAAAGTGTGTGTGCTGGGCTCCCGGGAGCAGCTGTGTATTCACCCTGAAGTGAAGAAGCAGGAGAGTAACCACATGCAGGTGAGCTTTGGGGTACTCCGTTTCCATGATTCTACTGATTGGGTGGCGCCTGGATCTTAGCATCCAGAATTATGCTCCTACAGATGCTAACCCTGGCCGTTGTGCTCCCTGCTGGGCTGTGTCAGGGCTTAGAGAACACAGGGAAGAATGACAAAGGGAAGCTGGTGGTGAGGGCCAGAGATGGACCATTCCTTAGCCATCCTAGGTGAGCTCTGTCTTCCCTCTTACAGATCCATTTATGCCGCAAGAAGGTAGCAAGTCGCTCCTGTCACTTCTACAACAATGTGGACGGTAAGATCACCTCCTGTAAGCTGTTCTTTCCGACTGTTGTCAGAGTTTGGGTGAGTTCAGTAGCACCATAACCTGTCTGCTTTACCCTGTGGGACAGAGAGTGGCTATGTACCTGGGTACTGTCTTTCGGATATGAGGGTTGCCTGCATTGGTGTTATATGGAGAAAAGCTCATGCAGTTCAGGATCCAGCACTCAGGAATGGCTCGCACCATCCGGTGACCTGTTCAAACAGGGTTCAGTTCAGGATCCAGCACTCAGGAATGGCTCCCACCATCCGGTGACCTGTTCAAACAGGGTTCAGTTCAGGATCCAGCACTCAGGAATGGCTCCCACCATCCGGTGACCTGTTCAAACAGGGTTCAGTTCAGGATCCAGCACTCAGGAATGGCTTGCACCATCCGGTGACCTGTTCAAACAGGGTTCAGTTCAGGATCCAGCACTCAGGAATGGCCCATACCATCCGGTGACCTGTTCAAACAGGGTTCATATTGAGTACCTGCTTTCTGTCTGGGAGCCCGGGCTATGCCTGACAGAAACGCCTTTGACCAGTCTCCCAGAGAACTAGAACACGGAGTCTCCTATAAGTTGCTCAGTTGACAGTGTCTCCCAGGTGTCATGACTTGGTGCCAAGAGTTAAGCATATCTATCTTCCCCTGAGTTTCTTTCCTCCTTCTCTTTCATTTGCTGGCTTGTGACAAGACAAGCTTCTTACTGTGTCCCTCATTATTTTCTGTAATCTGGGGGGTCAGTCATACCTCTGCGTAACTGGGGGCTTCAATCTCTATAGGACTAGACTTCCTTTTATTTCTTGCCCTGATATGGAGGCTGAGATTCCCATATAAAGTAGGCGGGCTCTGGAGCAGTCTTAAGGCTTTGATCATCTGAGGGCTACTTTCTTCTTTGATGCTTATTGAGTGCCCAGGGCACTAGGATTGAGGTCTTTGCTTCTGTCAAGCCAGAAGCCTGAGCTCAGGGGAGAGGGTCTTTGTTGAGCCTCTCGGATGAGAGATAAGATATGACATGGCTCTGTGGTGAGCACCTCAGCTGTGGTCTGCTTTGTTTTTTGGTCTGATGTCACTGAAGACTCTTAGTTGTCTCAATGTGTAGTTGTCCAGGTGTGTAGTTGTCCAGGCCTGGGATATGTGTATGTATCTGTGGCAGCCCTCGGGTCTCTGTTTCTGGATACTGTGAGTCTGGACCTGATAACCATTTTGAAATTCTCCATGATCAGAATTGTCACTCCCTGTCCTTGTTAGCTTCCTAAAGGGATCTGTGGGAACCAGGAAGGTATGTACAGACAACACCAAGCATTTCTGCAGTGGCCTGCTTACAGATAGTCCTCTGGCCTGTGGCCACTCTCCTGTCTCCTGGTGGGAGACTGCTGACTATGTAAGTTCTTCCATGGGTGTTGGGTTGCCTGGGAGGTCTGCCTGCCTGCCTGCCTGCC
>NC_022033.1:551740-558250 GCF_000317375.1 Microtus ochrogaster | reverse complement strand
CTTTCTTTCTTTCTTTCTTTCTTTCTTTCTTTCTTTCTTTCTTTCTTTCTTTCTGTATATGATGTTTTGCTTTTTTGTGTTTCTGTGTATCACTTGAGTGCATGGTGTCTGCAAAGGCAAGAAGAGGGCATTGGATCCCCTGAATTTGAGTTATTGACAGTTGTGAGCCACCATGTAGGTACTGGAAATCAAACCTGGAACCTCTGGATAGCAGCTAGTTCTCTTAACTGCCAGCCATCTATCCAACCACACCTACCCCCTCTTTTGGTCTTCCAGTTTCTACCGTCCAAGTACTGGGATGATAGGCATGTGCCAGCATCCCTGGCTTATGCAGTGCTGGGGATTAATCCACAGTTTTGTTGTGTATAGGGAAGAGTTCTACCAACTGAACCAGATCTCTAGCCCTGGAAGGTGTTCTGTCTTCTCACCCTGTCTGTCTCTCTGCTTACAGCCCTCCTTTCTGGTTTTGCCTCACCTATCCTGACCTGTGCTTGTCTGATTCATTCATTCTCTCTGTCTCTCTACTCCATCCTGGCTTCCTCCAGTCACACTCCTGGCAAAGGAGGTGGATATAAGTGTTCCTTTGCATTATACCAGACGGTTCTGGTATAGTTCCTGTGGGGACATCCTGGTCAGTTTTCCACACTGTGTAGGTCAGTATTTTGATGCCTATAAGCTTCATGTTCTGATCTACATCTATCATAACTCTGATCTACATTGTCCTTTCCCTTCACAGGTCTCGAAGGGTGAGGGAGTTTTGACCACAGCAATGGTCCTGAACCCCTTCCTCAGAGCTCTGTTCCTTTTGAGAGAAAGAAGCCATTCCACCTGGCTTAACAGCTCTGACCTCTTTGTGTCTTAGGCTTCTTGGCTTAGTTTTATGCCCTATAAACCAGCTCCTTTCGCACTTATCTTTGGTTGTCTCACTGCTTGGCCTTTTGGATGGCTGCTTACCTGTGAACTTGCTTGTCTATTCTGGCAGGCTCGTTAGCTGGCCAGTGTTGCCTGTCTTTGGAATAGGAAGCAGCCCCATGGGGCTTCTAGAGGAAGGTTTCTTAGGGTTTATTTTATCTTATAGTTTGTGGTATATCATCTAGGGAAGCAGGGTAGGAAATTCAAGGCAAGGACCTGGAGGCTGGAAGCAGAAGCTGTGGAGAGATGCTGCTTACTATGTTGCTTCCTGTGGTTTACTTGTCTTACTTTTTTTTTTTAATATTTATTTATTTATTATGTATACAATATTCTGTCTGTGTGTATGCCTGCAGGCCAGAAGAGGGCACCAGACCCCATTACAGATGGTTGTGAGCCACCATATGGTTGCTGGGAATTGAACTCAGGACCTTTGGAAGAGCAGGCAATAAATGCTCTTAACCTCTGAGCCATCTCTCCAACCCTTGTCTTACTTTCTTGTAAGGA
Organism: Microtus ochrogaster; assembly: GCF_000317375.1. NCBI lineage: Eukaryota > Metazoa > Chordata > Mammalia > Rodentia > Cricetidae > Microtus > Microtus ochrogaster. The sequence continues at coordinate 556,834 of NC_022033.1, read as the reverse complement.
CCAGGTGTAGTCAAAAATTTCTGTCCCACTCACTCCTGCAGCCGTTCAGTCCCAAAGAAACACACAGAGGCGTATCTTAATTATAAACTGTTTGGCCTATTAGCTCAGGCTTATTATTAACTAGCTCTTACAACTTAAATTAACCCATAATTCTTATCTATCCTTAGCCACATGGCTTGGTACCTTTTCTCAGTGAGGCATTCTCATCTTGCTTCCTCTGTGTCTGGCTGGTGACTGTATCTCTATGCCTTTCCTCTTCCCAGAATTCTCTTAGTCTGGTTGCCTTGCCTATACTTCCTGCCTGGCTACTTAAGGACCTTTCTGCCTTGTGCCTTGTAGCCCGCACAGATGGTTCCTATTCCTGAGCTGCTGTTGTAAGAAACGGAATGGACTACAAGTTGAACTGGGTAGGCTCTACCTGAGTGCCCTGCTTATGGCATTCAAGGTGTCAGCTTTTTTGGTGCCAGTCTCAGGTTCACTGATTGGTAGAAAGCTAGGGCAAGCAGTACTGTTTCATTCATTCATTATTTATTTATTCATTATTGTTATTGTTATTATTACTGGTTTTTAGAGACAGGGTTTCTCTGTATAACAACCCTAGCTGTCCTGGAACTTACTCTGTAGACCAGGCTGCCTTGAACTCACAGAGATCCGCCTGCCTCTGCCTCCTGAGTGCTGGATAAAGGTGTGCATCACCATGCCCAGCCTATCTTTTATGCTCTGCGAACGATGATGAAAAGCTGTGAGCCTGTGGACTGCTCTGCCATACTCTGCCTCAGGAAGGCTTGTGGTCTTTCCTGTCCTGTTTTGTGATGTCCAAGGGTGGACAGGCTGCTTGGGACCTTGTGGAGATATTGGTACTTTAGACTGCTACCTGTCTCCCAAATACAGAGCAGGGCTCTTTTGAGATTACTTCAGGTTGTGGTCTCTCCTGGGGAGATGTACCAGAAAGAATCTGGTAAGTCCAAAAGTTACAGAATGCTGTATTGCCTGCTTCGTAGGCGTTCTTGTGCCCTGGGTGTCTCCTGGGGTCTTTGGACACTCAGATCGATCCTGAGCATGAGCTGACTCTATATCTTACCTGCAGAGAAAAGCCTGGAGCAAGAGTTGGTTACCCCTATCCTGGACATTGAGGACCTTGTCAAGAATGGAAGCAAACACAAGTGAGACCTCTCCCTGTGAGCCCAAGGCTGTTTTATCCTTCCTTGATGACTCTCACATGGGAAGACATAGTGTTTTCTTTTCTGTTTATGAAACTAATAATGTGAAAAAAATTTAAGCAGTTCTGAGGAATATAATGTGAAAATATGAAATCAGCTCCTGTTCCCTGTCCTTGAGCCCACTCCAGGAGGACCATTGTGAACAGTGTCTGTTTGTACAAGCCTAGTGTTGTTTGTGCGTATTCTCTAAATGCTCTCTGACTTACCATGAATGGCTTTCCTTATGGTATATGAAGCTTAACTCCCTTTCTTCTGCAGATAGTAAATCTGTGGTGTTTTGTTTGAGACAGTCTCAATCCATACTGACTTCCAAGGTTTGCTCTGTAACTGAGAATGACCCTCAGCTTCTGATCCTCATGCCTTTACCTCCCATGTGTTGGGATTATAGGTGTGCACTGCCAAGCCTGACTATACATCTATGACTTGTAGTTTTGTAGATTGAAGTGGTGTGAACTTCAACACCCAAGGCTGTGTGTAGTTTTTGCTTGATTCGTGTGCGGCCCCGGGGTTCCAATCCCATTACTGCAAAAAAGAAAGACAGATTGAGACTTGAGACTTTGCTATACTAAGGAAAAAGCTTCCTTCCTTCCTTCCTTCCTTCCTTCCTTCCTTCCTTCCTTCCTTCCTTCCTTGTATTTCTTTTATTTCCTATATTTCTTTTATTTCTATGGCCTTGTGCCCAGGAGTGGGGCTAGATTTTGTTTTTATGGAGGGGTTTTTTGTTTTTGTTCTTGTTTTTTATTTAGGCAGAAAAATAAATAAATCCAAGCTGACTTAGAGTTTACTGTGTGACCAAGATGATCATGAATCCACCCCCACCCTGTTTTATACACACCCTGCACGTGTGTATAGTGTGTGTAGGTGTACACTCTTGGGTGTTGGTTCTTTCTCCCCCTCCCCCCAGACAAGGTTTCTCTGTGTACCTTCTGTTGCCTGTCCTGGAACTAGCTCTTGTAGACCAGGCTGGCTTTAAACTCACAGAGATTCGCCTGCGTCTGTATCCTGAGTGCTGGGATTAAAGACATACGCCACTGCCACCCGGCTGGTTCTTGCTTTCTATCTTAAGATAGAATCTCTTGTTTATCACTGAATATGCCAGGCTAACTGGCCCAAGAACTTAGAAGAATTATCCTGTCTCTGTCTCCCATTTTTCTGAGATTATAGTTTCTGGCTTTATATGGATTTTGGGGATCTGGACTGTGTTCTGGATGCTTACATGGCAAGCACGTTACTCCCTGAGCCATTTCACAGCCTGATGACCTTGAACTGAGCTTCAGGCTTTCAATTTTTTGCCATCAGGTTGGGTTTATTTGGTAGATGGTATTGAACCCAGGGCTGTATATATCAGGAAAACATTCTAATAACACCCATTATTTTTTTTGTGTGTGTGAGATTGGTGTGGTTGTGTGGGTGTCAGAGGACAGTTTATGGAGTTGGTTCTCTTTTTCCAACTGTATATGGATTCTAAGAATTGAACTGAGGTTTTCAGGTTTAAATGGCAAGTGATTTACTTGCTGAGACATTTCCCTGACCCCATTGAGTTTTGGGTTTGGGGATTTGTTTGTTTTGAAATGTTCTCAGTATGTGACTCAGTACTATGATCCAGAGCTCATTTTTAAGATCAATCTGACCTGATCAGATCCCCTTACTTCTGCCTCATAAGTGCTGAGAATAAAGATGTGTACCACCAAGCTCAACACCCATTAAATTTTAAGACAGGTGATACCTTTACATATTGACAAAAATCACATGGGCTGCCCTTAGGTACCAATTTCTTTGAGGCTCTGGGTACAGAATAAGAGTCTCTTCCTTCATCAGAGGGCACAGTGGTCATGTAATAGTTCACTTTTTGCATATCCTGTGAAGGGACTTACAGGGTCTTCTGTCTCCTTTTACATCCAGAGTGTGCCCATACTACCTTTCTCGAAACATGAAGCAGCAAGCTGACATCATCTTTATGCCATACAATTACTTGTTGGATGCTAAGGTGAGGAGGTCGTGATTGCTTTTGTCCAGGGTTGTCCCTAGGCTTTAGAGGGGCTCCTTGAACTTTTGTTGTTAGTCCTCAGATAGCAACTGTGGAGAGGAGGCCTCTTTTCTTTCACTGTCCAGAGTCAGCTATGAATTACCAGAGCTAAGGGTTCATCATTCTTAGCTACCTGGGCATAGGCAGGCTAACTAGAATGGGAAGAGCCAATGTTTGCCTCCTTGGTTTTGACAGTTCGTCTCAGTCACTTTCAGATCATAGGAAGTTCAGATAACAGAAACATGAGCATTTTTGCCCTCCCTAATGTTCTGTTTGTTTGTCTGGCATCTTTTTGTGCACTACTCATTTCATTTAATATAGCTAGAATTTTTCAATTATGTCCAACAGTGAAAAAAAAATATATATATAAAGTGTGTGTGTGTGCAAATACATGTGCATTGTGTATGTGGATATCAGAAGATAATTTGGAGGAGTTAGTTCTCCCTTCTACCATTTGAGACTGAACTGAGGTCTTCAGACTTGACAAGTGCCTCTACCCACTGAACCTTCTTGCTGGTTCTCAAGGATTTTTTCCCCCCTAACATGTGGACAAATATATCTAAGGTTGACTTCTAACCTGCTATATAGCTAAGGGTGGCCTTGAACTTTTGATTCTTCTACTTGTACCCTCCTGAAGTTTGCAATTGTAGGCATGTTCTACTAGGTCTGTTTTATGTAATGTTGGGTATAAAACCCAAGGCTTCATGCATGTTAGGCAAGCACTCTCTTAGTGTTCTTGGCTCTCATAGCTGAAGGTATGCTCCATGTGTTCAGTAACCTTTACTGTCAGTAATAACTTGGTGGGCATCTTTTGTTTTGAATCCCTGTGGTAAATATTCTCAAGAACCTACAGTGCATCTCATGTCTGGAGTCGGGGGAATAGATAGCAGAAGATGCTGTTGGAGGTAACCGGAGTAGACAGAAAGAAGCTCCAGTGGATGTGGAACCTGCCGGGCCATCTTGCTGGCCTCAGCTTGGCAGTTTTGAAGAACTAGGTTAGCAATCACTGCAAAATCCAGAATGGCGGGTACGTGTGCACAGCTCAGTGAAGTAGTGGTTACCATAGGTTTCTGACATACTCACCAAAGGAGTTCAGTGGGGTTTTTATCTGATCTTCAAAATATGGTGCTGGAATAGGTGGATATTCATTTGGAAAAATAATGAGTCTTACTCCTTCTCACTATGCAAGTGTAAATGCAAAGGCGGAGACTGAAAGTTCTCGAAGGAGTAGGGGAGTCTATGCAGCTGCAGAGTACCTTGAGATTTTGTTCATTTATTTGGTTTTGGTAATGTTTTAAAAATTTTTGGAACATCATCTCTATATCCTAGTCTAGCTTGAAGTCATGGTCCTGTTGAGTGTGGGGTTATAGGTGTGTTACTCTGTGCCTGGCTGAGGCTGGAGATTCTTATTCCATACTCACTATAGGTGTGTGACTCTGTGCCTGGCTTGAGGCTGGAGACTCTTTATTTCATACTCATTTTCATAGTATTAGTCATAAAAAAATTAAAAAGTTAGACTTCATCAAAATTTCAAGCTTAGACTCTTTGAAAGAATTAGGAAAATTAAGGTTTTATTATTTTGAAACAGGGTCTCATTTTGTAGTCCTGGCTAGCCTGGAATTCACAGAAATTTGTCTGCCTCTGCCTCCTGATTGCTAGAGTTAAAGGTGTGTATATCACACTCTTGAGAGGTTAGTATAAACTCTACCATCAGCTTTTCCTTTCAGTAGTATTAGTTAAATTTAAAAGAAAGTTGTGAAGTATTTGTGTGTGAGTGTGTGTATATACGTATACATATGTACACGTAGTATATAGTGCACACGTGGAGGGAAGATATACATATGTACA
>NC_022033.1:546161-551640 GCF_000317375.1 Microtus ochrogaster | reverse complement strand
TATACATATGTACACGTAGTATATAGTGCACACGTGGAGGGAAGATATACATATGTACATGTAGTATATAGTGCACACGTGGAGGGAAGAGGACAACTTGCTAGAGCTGGTTCTCTCCTTCTACAATGTGGTCTCAGAGATTGAACTCAAGGCTTGGCTGTTATATGCCTTGCCTTCTGAGCCATCTTTGGTACTTTTACTGTTAGTTAAATTTTTTTTTTTTAGCATTAATTGTTGTTGAGCAGAGGCAGGTGGATTTTTGTGAGTTCAAGGCCAGTCTGTAAGATCTTGTTCCAGGACAGCTAGGACTGTTACACAAGAGAAACCCTGTATGAAGTGTAGGGCAACTGGAAGTCCCGGCTGTGGCTGGTGGACGTGTGGACCATGCAGTAGCTCTGTCAACACAGTTTGCCAGTGCTGGAGCTTACTTACAAACACCAGAAGTGGGAAGCAGGTCCAGGAATATCCCTATAGTAGACACTGTCAGCAGTGAGGTGTTTATACAAAACCCACATCTGTCAAAACCTAGCTGTGGTACTGGACAGCTGTCTCAGTGGTTAAGAGCACTGGCTTCTCTTCTGGAGAACCTGGGTTTGATTTCCCTGAACCCAGGGTATCTCACAACTCTCTTACTAGAGTTTCAGGGGATCTGATGCCCTCTTGGCCTCACTGCATGCATGTAGTTCACAGATGTACATACTGGCAAAACACCCAGACACATACAATAAAATCTTTTTTTCCCACAGAGATCCACCTGCTTCTGCCTCTCAAGTCCTGGGATTAAAGGTATGCACCGCCACTGCTCGGCTAATAAAAATAAATCTTTCCAAAAAAAAAAACATAGCTGTGGTGCTGGCATGGTAATGAATTCCTGTAATCTCAGCACTCTGGAGACGGAGGCAGAAATATCATGAGAGCAAGGCTAGCCCAAGCTTAGTGGTAGAGCAGTTGAGCCTGGTTTGGTGCTAATGTTACAAAACAAAACAAAAATATAACTATACACTTAACTTGTAGGTCCAGTTCTCTTCCTCTGCTGTCTTGTAGGTTCTAGGGATAGGAATCAGGTCATCAGGCTTAGAGGCGATTTTTTTCCTGCCTAGCCATCTTGTTGGAATACCCATCCATCAACAGTACTGTACCACATACATATGGCCACAAGTATCCAACTTTGGTTAGGTTTGGGTAGGTACTTGTAATAGTACTTTCTTATTGGGACCACCAGCCCACAAATAACAACACAGAGACTTACAAATTATGAAAGCTTGGCCCTAGCTTAGGCTTCTTTCTAACTACCTATGTCTGATGTCCCATTGGTGTCTTCCATACACCTAGATTCTGTCCCCTAACTTCCTCTCTCTCTGCCTGGAAGTCCCGCCTACCTCTCCTGCCTAGCTATTGTCCATTCAGCTTTTTATTACACCAGTCAGAGCAACACATCTTCACAGCACAGTATTCCGCAGCAGGTATTATAAATCTGTTTTCCATAGACAGCTTGGAGCGAGTGCCAATCTTCATAGTGGAGTACGAGGGAGAACCTTTGTTCTTTCTTCCATTTTGTGTGTGTGTGTCCTGTTTATAATGATTGGTGCCCACCTCATGCCTCAGGTTACCTCTTTTCCTGTGTATACAGGGCTGTACTCTCAGCTGCCCTGACTCAGCTCCAGCCTGTGGTATCTTCCCTTCTTTGTAGAGTCGTAAGGCACACAACATTGACCTGAAGGGGACGGTCGTGATCTTTGATGAAGCCCACAATGTGGTGAGTCCCCTTGACTTCTATAAGAAGCATTTCCTGTCTCTCCCAGCTTGCCAGCTGTCTTCTGGAGAAGCTCTGCCTTGGACCCAGGTGCTGCTGCTTCCCTGTGATCTATCAGTGGCCTCACCCGGGCCAGAGACTGGCCAGTTGGGCTTTTTGTGTGCCCTTAGGTGCAGGGTCCATATGTGAACCTCTTACTGGGCTTCTGCCCTTTTGGCCAGTTGGTAGGGCTCTCCTGGCCCCACTATCACTTTACCATACTCTGTTGTCTTCCCTACATGCCTCTGCTCTTTAGGCTACTTGGCTTGACCCTTAGGAAACTTCTGTAGCAACAGCTGCTCATCTTTGGTGCCAATAGCAACAAGAGTGAGTGGTTCTGGAGGCCCTCCTGGATCCCCTGTTCTTTTCACCAGCACGTTACCCCTGTCTCTGTTGTCACTGCTTCCTCGGGATTGTGTGGAATGAACTTTCTCATCCTTAGTTGCTATGAAGCCTGGGAAGAGACTGCCGGAGAGCCAGGTCCACCCCACCCCAAGCATGACCTTACTTCCTACTTGGCTCCAGGCAACTGTTGCTATGGGAATTCTTGGCTGATATATGGTATCTTCTGACTTTTGAAGCCCAAAATACTGCTTTTGCTGATAAATACTCCAATTAAAAAAATTTTGGTAACTCAAGTGAAATAATCTTTTAAAATATTGGTGAGGGCAGTGAATCATCTTTGGACCAGCTTTGGCTTTACTTTAGAGACCAGGAGCTGGGGCTCTGGGGACTTGGCCGTTGTCTTTCTGCTTCCTGGAGTTCCCATTCTGCCCCCCTCTGCCATAACATGGGTTTACTTTGGCCCTCAGGAGAAGATATGTGAAGAGTCGGCTTCCTTTGACCTGACGCCCCGTGATCTGGCTTCAGGACTGGAGGCTATCAACCAGGTTTTGGAAGAGCAAGCCCGGGTGGCTCAGCAGAGTGAACTCCAGTTGGAGTTCAGTGCAGACACCCCCAGCTCAGGTAAGATTATGACCAAAAATTGAAAAGTGGCACTTGGGCATATTGGAGGCTTATCTTAGGAGTGGAGCCTGGGCCTATTGGAGACATATCTTAGAAGCGGAGCCTGGGCCTATTAGAGGCATATCTTAGGAGTGGAGCCTGGGCCTATTGGAGACATATCTTAGTGGAGCTTGGGCCTATTGGAGACATACCATCTTAGAAGTATCTTCTGCATCAGTGCAATCTAGATAGCTCTCTGTGACATGAGTTTGCTGAGAAACTTGGTTCAGGGTTCCTGTTGTGTGACTTCCTATCTGTTCATCCCAGATAAGGCACCAATAACAGACCAAAGAAATACTTCTACCCAATCTAATTTAGTGAGTTCCAGGACAGTCGGATTATAGACCCTGTCTCAAAAACAGACAAGAATGACAGTGGGCCACATGAGTAAAGGGTACTCAAGGGGCAAAAGCCTCTTCTCCCTAGCAGTTGTTGCTGCCAGTGTAACCTTGAGGAGGGAGTTTGTGACTCTTGTACATTTCAGCTTTCTGAGACTTTGAAGTTCTGTGTACTTCCTGAGTCTTATGAACTTCCCTCTTCACTCCTGGGTGGCTTGTTTCAGTTGTAGGAAAATGCTGTATAGCATCTTCGTAGAGCAGGGAAGACTGCCTCTTTGGATGGTTCAGTCCTTTTCATTTTCTTTTCTTTTCTCTTTTTTTTTTTTTGGTTTTTTTCGAGGCAGGGTTTCTATGTGGTTTTGGAGCCTGTCCTGGTGGAACTAGCTCTTTTTTTCTTTTTTTTTTTTTTTTGGTTTTTCGAGACAGGGTTTCTCTGTGGTTTTGGAGCCTGTCCTGGAACTAGCTCTGTAGACCAGGCTGGTCTCGAACTCACAGAGATCCACCTGCCTCTGCCTCCCGAGTGCTGGGATTAAAGGCGTGCGCCACCACCGCCCGGCTGGAACTAGCTCTTGTAGACCAGGCTGGTCTCGAACTCACAGAGATCTGCCTGCCTCTGCCTCCCAAGTGCTGGGATCAAGGCGTGCGCCACCACCGCCCGGCTTCATTTTCTTTTCTTTGAGACAAGAGTTTCGTGTCCCTCAGACTGGCCTCAAGCTTATGTAGGAAAGAAAGGATGGGCTTTAGCTTCGGGTGCTCTTGCCTTTACCTCCCAGGTGCTGAGATTTTAAATTTAGGCCTCCATTCCTGGTTTATTTGGTGCTGAGATCAAATCCAGCACTTTGTGCATACCAGGTAAGCATTCTGACAGCTGAGCTGTCTCCAGCCATACTTCCGGTGTTTCCTGAAGTCTTTAATCTTTTCCTAGCTAATTTTTGTTTTGTTTTGTTTGTTGTTTTTTGAGACAGGGTCTCTTAGCATAATCCTGGCTGTCCTGGAACTCGCTATGTAGACCAGGTTTGCCTCAGAGATCTGCTTCTCCTGCCTACTGGGATTAAAAGGCATACATCACCATACCCAGCTCTGCTTTTAATTTTAAAGCAAAGCGTAGGAACAGGAAATCAACAAAAAAAAAAAAAGTCATCTCTGGCTGCTTTAGTTTATAACCACAGTGTTACAGATACAGAGACAGGTGAAATCTGGTAGCTCACTGGCCTGCCAGCCTAGCCAAAACACTGAGTTTCAGGTTCAGTGAGAGACCTTCTTTTAAGGAAATTAAGCTGATGAGCAATTGAGGAAGACAACTGTTACCGTCCTTTGGGCACTATGTGCACAAGTGCTGATAGACACGGATATGCACACAGGCATATATGCATACAGCACACACAAAAGAAAATAGATCGCTTATAAGATACATGATGAACTGAACACCCAGGGAACTGCCACCAATCAAGAAGGAGGTTAGCCATCAAGCCATAGCTCTGCTTCTCTGAGTGGTCTCTTACCCAACTTCTAATTCATCTTTTTTGTTGTTTGTCTTTTTTTCAAGACAAGGTTCCTCTGTAATAGCCGTAGCTGTCCTGAAACTGGCTTTTGTGAACCAGGCTGGCCTTGAATTCACAGGATCTGCCTGCCCCTGCTTACCAAGTGCTGGGATTAAAGGCGTGTGTCACCACCACCCGGCTTATAATTCATCTTAAATGGCTCATGGCTACCTTCTCCTTCCTTTTCTTTGGTAATGTTGTGACTATTTGATGCCTAGATTCAGTAAATTATCAGTTATCTCAAGGTGGTGATGTCTCATTCAGCCCTTTAATTTTATAGCAGCAATAATGTAAAGATTTGTCAGCTCTGTGGTGGCACTGTTCATAGTGGAAAAGATGAACACACACTGCCCATTTCAGTTCTGAAAGCTTGAGTTGATTCTAAATTAGTGATTGCTGTCTTCAGAGGGGAACAGTGTTTAAATAGCATGTCTGAACACTGATTAGTTTTCTCCTTGTCATAACAAAATACCTAACCAAAGCAACTTAGGAAGGAAGAATTATCTTGGTTCATATTCTCAGTGTATAGCCCATCATAACTGGGGCTTTGTAGTGACGAGGGCTTGAGCAGCTGGTGAGTTTGTAGTCGGGAGTCAAAAGTGAGGGGAGAAGGGAGGGATGAGAGGGAGAGAGCGAGAGAGATGCTATTGAACCTCACTTTTTCTTTCTTGAGACAGGGTTTCTCTGTGTAGCCCTGGCTGTACTGGATCTCTACGTAGACCAACCTGGCCTGGAACTCACAGAAATCCTCTTGTCTCTGCCTCCTTGATGTGCACCACACCACCACACCCTGCGTTTTGCTC
>NC_022033.1:545098-546061 GCF_000317375.1 Microtus ochrogaster | reverse complement strand
ACCTTTTACTTTTTATTTAGTCTAGAACTTTAGCCAGTGGAATGGCTCTTCCTAGAAACTTCTTTTATGAACAGACATGACCAGAGATTTTTGTCCTAGCTTATTCTCGAGCTTGTCAGGTTGACAATATTAACCAATATTAATCATTACTCATCTGTGGTTGGCTCAGTATCCCACTGCAATCCTCTTGAAGGTATTCTGTGTCCTGCTAACCTGGCCTAGCCACTGTGCTTGTGATACTCTACTGCTTCCTGCCCAGACCTGACACATGCAAGCCTCCAGCAAGCCCTGGCTTTCCTTCCGATGTTTCATTCTCTTCTCTATCCTCATATGTCCTCATATGTTCTGTCTGAGCGCATGTGGGCACATGCTGATGATTACTGCCCATTAATTATTTTTAAGACTTTCGGGAGCAGAGTATGAAGAACCTCTGTACATGGATGTATTTATGTGTATTTCTAAATGTGAACATGGGCTCATACTGTTGTGTCCAATTCAAATGTGGATCCCACCTAACCTCTCACCCACCTACCCTTTCTACCACACTGGGAACTCTGGTTCTTGAAGCTAGAACCCTGAGGAATTGTGTACCTACTTTCTCACCCAGGGTTCAACATGGAGCTGGAAGACATCGCAAAGCTGAAGAGTAAGTGTTTCTCCTCCTTCCCCTTGGGCTGGACGGGAGGCATGCCCCTGACGTGCCCTTGATCCACAGTGATCCTGCTTCGCTTGGAGGGGGCTATTGATGCTGTCCAGCTGCCTGGGGATGACAAAGGAGTCACCAAACCTGGAAGGTGAGGGACAGATGCTGACCTCATTACCCCAAGTCCTGTTTAGGGTTGGAGGTAGTGTCCTCATGAGGTTCTGTCTGAGTACTTCACCCAGCAGTGGGGTCTGGTTTCAATTTTCAAGGCTTAAGAAGAGTTACCAGGTTTTTAAAAAGGTTTTATTTTTCTTTCTTTC
>NC_022033.1:521719-544998 GCF_000317375.1 Microtus ochrogaster | reverse complement strand
TGTGTGTGTGTGTGTGTGTGTGTGTGTGTGTGTGTGTGTGTGTAAATGTGTGCCTCGTGTGCTGGTGGCTGTGAAGTTTAGAAGAGGGTATTGGATGTCTTGGATCTAGCGTTATAGTTGTGAGCTACCCTATATAGGTTTTAGAAACTAAACTCAGTCCTCTGGAAAAGGAGCAAGCACTCTTAACCACTGAGCCATCTCTCTCTCTCTCTCTCTCTCTCTCTCTCTCTCTCTCTCTCTCTCTCTCCTTTTCTTTCTTTCCTTTTTTGATTTTTCCAGACAGAGTTTCTTTGTAGCTTTGGGGCCTGTCCTGGAACTTGCTTTGTAGACCAGGCTGGCCTCAAACTCACAGAGATCTGCCTGCCTCTGCCTCCCGAGTGCTGGGTTTAAAGACGTGTGCCATCACTGCCTGGCTCAGTTGCCAGCTTTTTATGTAGTCATTGAAAACATTGGGAGTAACAACACACACTACTGCACAGTGTCTCCTCCAGCTTTTCCCTCCAACTCTCTCTGGCCCTTTGTTGATACATTAAGAGCCAGTTAGAACTAGACTTTTTCTTTGGGAATGTCTGTGCTATCACTGAGGCCTGTTTAGGGCTCTTGGATTGTTTTTCCTGAACAATTGTAGGTAGCCTGGAGAGACTCTAGCTGGGCCTGAGGGGTTGCTTTTATGAGCACACAGCCAGTAGCTGTGCTAGGACCTGGTCTGGGTAATGGATGTTAAAGCATTTTCTGGGGTCTGGAGCTTCCTGCCATCTCCCTGAGCACTAACCTGGGTACTCCCACTTACTTCCAGATAAGCCAGATACACCAACTTGACCTAGGTTCTAGTGTGCCTTCTTGGCCTTCTCTACCTGCACCTGAAGACCCTGCCACAGCCTCCCCTATTCTGTAGCATCTCTTCCCAAGGTTCTTAGAGTTACTACCCAGAGTTATTGCCTCTAAGGACCTGCACTCAGGCCACCCCCGATTGTGGTCTCTCGCCCAGGTACCTGGTGTTTTCCTTAGTAGGTCGTGATTCTCATGACAGTAACTCACTGTCCTCTGCCTACCAGGAGATTACTGAAAAGAGAAGCATCTTATCCCCAATGCTGGCCTTGTTGAAGTACTCAGCAATTATTGATGAGTGCAAGAAATTTGAAGGCCACCCACCTTTGTAGGTTAACAGAAACCACAGCCTTGCCTCCTCAGTCTCAAGCTTCTCTTCTTCTCTTTGGCAGCTACATCTTTGAGCTGTTTGCTGAAGCCCAAATAACATTTCAAACCAAAGGCTGCATTTTGGAATCACTGGACCAGATAATCCAGCACCTGGCAGGACGTGAGTCTTGGGTTGCCTATATGGAGGAGTATGTCAGGCTAGTGGTTTTCTTGTAGAAGAACAGGGTGGGGGTTTGTAGTAGGGAGCTGTGGGTTGCATTCGGCCACCCAGCTCCTGCCACTGGCTAGCTTTACCCGAAATAACAACATACAAACTGTATTCATTTAAACACTGCTTGGCCCATTATATCTAGCCTCTTCTTAGCTAACTCTCGCACCTGGACTAGCCCATTTCTAATAAGTGTGTAGCATCCCAAGGTGCGCTTACTGGGAAGATTCTAGCCTACGTCCATCCTGGGTCGGAGCTTCATCGCGTGTGCCTGGGAGAGGGGAGCATGGCCTCTGCTCCAGAGAGCAGAGCTGTCAAGTCTGAGCTCACTTCCTCTTCCTCCCAGCATTCTGTTCTGTTTACTCCACCCACCTATGTTCTAACCAATAAAATGGGCCAAGGCAGTTTCTTTATTAGCCAATGACCTTCCTCCATCAGGGGTTATTGTTCCATGTCCAGCAGTCAGCACAGGTTGCAGAGTAGCACTTGGCTCCCAGTGTCAACAGGTCGCTGTCATGCCCTCCTCATGAATAAGAATCTAGTCAGTGAAGCTCCCAAACAACTCACCCTGCGTGCTCGTTTATTTATTGTTGGGTAGTTCTGGAGAGTGAGCCCAGGATCTCATTCATGGTAGGCAATGCTCCATCCCTAGCCCTTGGATTTCAGGGAGAAGTTCTTGCTATATATCTCGGCTTTGAACTTGATCCTCTTGCCTTTGTCTCTAGAGTTCTAAGATTACAGGATTGGCCAGAGTCCATCTAACTTCCTCTTTCTGATGGAGACGCGGAGGCGGCAGTGACATTTGGCCAACCTTATGCTCTTTGGCAGCTTTCCCATTTGTTCTTTCTCTCTCTCTCTCTCTCTCTTTCTTTCTCTTCCTTCCTTCCTTCTTTCTTTCCTTCCTTCCTTCCTCCCTCCTTTCTCCTTCCTTCCTTCCTTCCTTCCTTCCTTCCTTCCTTTCTTTCTCTTTTAAATTTATTTATGTTCTGCTTGCATGTCAAAAGAGGGTACCGAAATTCATTATAGATGATTGTGAGCCACCACGTGGTTGCTGGGAATCGAACTCAGGACCTCTGGAAGAACAGTCAGTGTTCTTAACCCCTGAGCCATCTCTCCAGCTCCCTATGTTTGGTTTCTTACTATAGTATGTCCTAGTTAGTCACCTTTTACGAAGGAATATCAGAGATCTTAGTGGATTAAGTGAGATGTGGTCCTCTCTGACTTCTCCCCCTAGCTACCAGCCCCAATTTCCGCTTGCTTTGGGAGATCCAGTTTCCAAAGGATAGTGTTCTTTTTTTTAATGATTTATTTTATTTTATTTTATGTGCTTTGTGTGAAGGTGTCAGATCTTCTGGAACTGAATTTACAGACAGTTGTGAGCTGCCATGTGGGTGCTGATAATTGAACCCAGGTCCTCTGGAAGAGCAGCCAGTGCTCTTAACCTCTGAGCCATCTCTCCATGCTAGGGCAGTGTTGTTATGGGCTGTTCTGCAGAGTTGGGGGAGGTCTGCAGTACCACATGCGGCAGTGTCTGCTATGCGCTAGGGGACAGCAGTCCCCCCCCCACCCCATTGGACCTCGCAGTTATCTGGAAGCCTGTACTCCTTTGGGGAGATTCCCTGTATGACTGCTCCTTGACACCAGGAAGAACAGGTCATCTGCCTTCCTTAGCATCCTGTCCTTGATCTTGATTATGGGGAGTCTGGTTACTTCAGCAGACGTGAGATAGTGAATCTGTGCTGGCTCCTTTTAATGTGGGACTCAGTCTCTTCTGCTTGTGTGGATGCCAACTCTCCCATGCTCCACAGGTCCTGGTGTGTTCACCAACACAGCTGGGCTGCAAAAACTCATGGACATTATCCAGGTAGGAGACTACTTTCAATTACTGGGGAGTCTCTGTTTCTGCAGGTGACAGCAAGGGCCTCAGGGAATGGACAAAGGTCCTCATATCACATGACTATGGTTAACAAACCCTTAAGCACCTGTAAACCTCAGTGGGAGGTGACTGAGAACAGATTGGAACATTTTTGACTGTTCAGCGACCAGATACATCAGAGTAGTGCTCTAGGATCAAGGTCCTGTGAAGAGTGAGGTCAGGAGTGATTTAGACTCCACTAGTGCCCCGTGGGGCTAGGCAGGACCTCCTTGTTCATAGCAGCTCCAGATAGATTCAGACTGGGAGAAACCCAGAAGCAAATGACCTGAGTGGCTTCTCAGAGAAAAGACAAACGGGCCCTCTAAGTGCCATGGTCTGTGTGTCCCTAGCACACAGGAATGACTATGGAGCCACCGACAAAGACAAAGACAAAGGTGGAGCTGTAGAGCGTGACAAGAGAAGCATGTGCTCTCTCACCACCTCATCAGGTCTCTTCCTGCCTGTCACTGCTGCTTTGGTGCCTTCCCTCTCCGTGTCTGTGTGATACCCAATTGTCCTCAGGTGCAGTGCAGATGTCTCATTGCAACTGTGTCCTCAGCTCTAGTGAGCCAGCCAGTCCTGGCCAGACAGTTGAGGGCTTTGGGTGTCTTAAGCTGCACCCAACCTTGCTAAATTTTTTGTTTTTTTGTTTAGTTTAGTTTAGTTTTGTTTTTTTGTTGTTGTTATTTCGTTTGTTTGTTTGTTTTGAGACAGGGTTTCTATATGTAGTCCTGGGACTCCTTCTGTAGACCAGGCTGGCCTCGAACTCATAGAAGTCCACCTGTCTCTGCTTTTTGAGTGCTAGGATTAAAGGCATGTACCAGCACTCCTTTCTTTATTTTAAAATCATTTTTGTATGTTAGTAGTTCTTTTTACCTGTATGTGTGTATACCACTTGTGTGCCTGGTGTCCAGAGGGGGCCAGATCCCCTGGAATGGAGTTATAGGCCGCCATATGGGTGCTGGGAATCAGACTTGAAAGAATAATCAGTGCTCTAACCACCGAGCTGTCCTTCCAGCATACTGCCTACCCTGATAAGTTTTAAATAGCAGTTCTTAATATTCCTAGCTGTGAGCCAGGTATAGCTGTGTTTGCCTTTAAGACCAGCACTTGAGAGGCAGAGGTGGGCAGATCTCTGAGGTCAAGGCCAGCCTGGTCTGCATAGTGTGTTCTAGGTCAGCCAGTGTTACACAGTGAGAACCTGTCTTGTTTTGTTTTATTTTGTGTTAAGGGTTTTTGGATGGGAACTGTTAATCCTGGGGAAAACTGAGGCAAGCCAGTCCTTTCATGTATGGTGCTGTGTGAAGCCACCTGGTTGCTCACCCATGGTATATAGCTCCAGACCACTAGGGATTATGGCTAGTGAGCAGAAAGTGCCTTGGCTTTGTGAGCACAAAGCAAAGCCTCTTACTGAAGAGGAAATCTGTGAATGTTTGGATCCTCAGTAAGTCTGATTATGATATACTGGGCCACAATGAGCCAGGTACTGCCTTCTCATTGAGCAGAGACCTAGGCCAGGGGCCAGGCATGTGTGGTAGGTAAGAGAGCTGGGTATGTGCTCAGGCCTGCTTCTTCTCAGCCAGCTTTGGGATAAGGGACATCACACTCTTAGCCTTCCACTCCATGAGTGGCAGCATTGCAGAAAGTTTTGGTACACCGTTGTCCTCCAGACTGGGCTCACCCTCCAGTTACTTCTCCAGAGGCACAGTAGGTATCCTCAGGCATCTTGCGTCCCAGGATGGTTACCTATGTGTGACTGTTGTGTCTGTGACTTCTTGCTGTGTAAGTCTGCTGTACACCCACAGCCAGGCCACTCAGCCATCCTGTCTTAGAGCATGCATTGTCCCCAGTGTAGAAAGCCTGGCCCCTACTAGGCAGATTGCTCTCTGCTGACCAGCAAGGGCCTTCCAGGAATCTACTCTACTTCCCACTGAGCTCATCCTCAGCTCTAGTCACAAGAATAGGCCCTGCTATTCCCAGACCTGAACCTAGAGGGCTCATGTGAACAGTATAATCTCTGTTCTCCACTTTGTTGATAAAAGGGATATCTCCCTTATCCATGCCTTTTGGAACATAGACCTGGTTGCCCAATGGTTTGGAATCTCTTTAGCAGCTGCTCCAAAGGCCCCTGGTACCTTCCCTGCCCCATCCTGATACTGTGCTAAGTAGATCCTTGCTAGCATGTTCCTCAGCAGTTGAAAAGGTGTCTGGTGAGTTGCTTTTCTCTCGACTGCTTCTAGCATAACTGTCGGTGCTAGGAGTTCTTGTCAGGACATGGGAATAAGCACAGAAATGCTGCTCGTCTCAGAGCTGGGTGCTAGTCAGATTTTTGTCAGACAAGAGAAGGTTCCACCAGAGGTAGAGCTTGAGGCTTCTAGGCTGGCATCCTTTCTTTTCCCCCTGTTGCTAACCTGGGTCAGACACGTAGTGGGCATTCACACTTTTGAACGCTCACATATGAGTGAACACGGGCACTCACACTATGGAGTGACACTTCCCCTTAACCCACCGTGCTTGGGTTGCAGAACCAGTCTTAGTCTCCTGGGATTCTTGTGGATTCTTTTTCTCTTTATCTCCCACAAACCTGTCTGGTGTTTTAGGACCAGTTGATGTGTTAGTCTGAGACGTCTTTTGTTCTTTAAATTTAGATTTTTGTGTTGTGGGTTCTTGGAGAAATACGTGAGTTCCATGGGGTCAGGGAGCCTTGCTCTTCCCTCATGTGGTCAGTTTACATTGTTGTGTGTGTTTCTAAACTCCCCATGCAAGGCCCAGGAAGGAATGAGTTAAACCACTTCATCCCTTCAGATGGTGATGAGAATGATGAAGGCAACTCAGGAGTCTAGGTAGACACAGGTATGTTCTGAGAGAACACAGGGCCCTGTTCACCTGGCCCAAGTGGGAGGCCAGTCCTCCCTGGAGCTACTAGAGGTACAGAGATTGGCACAATGGTTCCCTCCACAGCCAACAACAGGTCCAGTGGACAGTGGGTGGAACATAGTGCCTGGGGCTTCTCACACAGGCAGTGAGGGGCTTCTCCTCACAGCATACCCCTGGATAAGAGTTTGGGGTTGTCAGATTAGCTGGAGGCGACAGGGAGACAGTGAAGGAGGGTCTACCTATTAGGAAGGTCAGTGGGAAGCTACCTTTGCAAGGTCTATGTAAAGAGGTCCTCTTGAGGGAAGTCAGAACCATGAGTAACACTTCCACCTGTCTCTTATTTACTTTTATTACCTGTGGATGTGGTTTTTCACTGTGACGTGCTTCTTTGATATGGCTGTGTTTCTCACTGATTTGTAGGCTTTGTAAGTCCTGTGTGCTCACCTCAGATGATAGGCGTATCTTATATCTTCTACCTGCCTTTTTTGTCTTTTGGTAGACTTGATGAAAAGGTTTCCTTGCTGCCGGAGGCTTTGTTGCTCCTGCTCATGCTGCCTAACCCATGCCTTTGGTTTCCTTTGGTTTTTGAAATCTTCTGTAGAATTGTGTGGGTTTGTATAGGGACTGGACTTTTATCCACCATTCCTATAAAGGGCACAGGTGGCCGATGTCTGCTTTTATTCAGCTTTTCTGCTCTTTGATCTCTTGTTGCTGCTGTCGTGTTGCTTTACTGTTTATTTTCATTTGTTGTGGTGAGTTCTGATTCTGTATGTTCCCAGTCAGATGTATTTGGGGAGGTCAACTTTGAATGTTGAGCTTCTGGATTAATCTGGAGTACCAAGAGGTACTAAAGAAGAGTGAATTGAGTTAGTAAGGGCTGTATAGGCTGCTGCATTCCTTATATGTACAAGTGGCTCCCAGTACGAGAACCCCAAGAGAGCTCTGGAGCCATTTTAAGCGGGGTATAGGAGGGATAAACTATTTCCCCTCAGCCTGGGTCTGCTGTCTAGTTTCATGGTTGGGCAAATGAGGCCCCTGAACATTGAGTCGAGGGTGGACTTAGAGCAAGGTGAAGTAGCCTAGGGCTCTTGTTTGCTGGGCTAAGAGACCTTAGTTTCCATCTCAGCATGAAGGTACTTGGGATCTTTTTGCTATGCTATCTTGTCTTTCAGATTGTGTTCAGTGTGGAACCTCCTGAAGGCAGCCCTGGTTCTTTGGTGGGACTGGGTATCTCACATTCTTACAAGGTAAGAGCAGCTTCCAGGATGTGTATTAGTATAGAGGTCTCGGACCTGTGGGGGTGTTGTCTAGGACTTGGGCGGGCATATATGTATGTGTGTCTTTCTAGGTACACATACACCCTGAAACCAGCCACCGGAGGGCAGCTCAGCGGTCAGATGCCTGGAGCACCACTGCATCTAGGAAACAAGGTACAAACTTGCACTGTAGGAAGTTTTCTACTCTGCCCAGCCTTTGCATACTAGTACCATCATACACGGAGTCCTGTACACTGTGATCACCATGGAGTCCTGTACACTTGTGGCCACCATGGAGTCCTGTACACTTGTGACCGACGACGGCCAGAGACCTGGGGGGAGCTGAAAGCACTGTTGCCTATCCAGAGTCACCTCGTGGGACAGTGGCAGAACCAGGGCCCAGCAAGGCCTTCCCTCCCTGGCTTAGGGCACACTTCTATGAATTTTGTTTATTTATTTACTTATCTATTTTGGTTTTTTGAAACAAAGTTTCTCTGTGTAGCCCTGGCTGGCCTTGAACTCACAAAGATCTGCCACCTCTGCCTCTCAAGTGGATGCCACTACATCCTAAGGCTGCTTTGTAACTTACAGGTTGCAGCCTTAGCAGAAGCAGTCCAGTGGAGCTTGTGTGGATGCTGTTGTTTAAGTTGTTCTGGCCTAGAGGGAAGAAAGGGTAGAGGTGTTGAGTGTTGAGTAGGAGCTCTGGTGTGATTCTACCCCCAGGGGCCTCCCTACTGTACAAAGTACCCACTTCCAAGCGGAAACTGTCCTTCATGATAGTGATGGCTTTGGAAGCTTGGTGGTGCTCAGGTTCTGGGGATGATTTCTCACCTCCTTCCCTGGAGGGTGTTTATGGGCAATGAGTTCATTGAGGTTGTTGACAGCCTCAAGTTCAAGCAGGCCAAGTTCCAACCTAGGAAGGAAATCGTCTCTGGCACCTGCCTTTCCCTTCAGTGACTCTTAAGTTGTGATGTTTTAATTTTTGGAACTTCAGAGACCACTGGGAATGAGCAGTGTGGATCTAGTCAGTGACCTTACCTGTTGCCGATGTGACCAGAGTCTGGGAATTTGACCCCCTTTTTAGCAGTTATGTTTAAATGTCAAGAGTTTGGATGTTTTTCCCTCCTGTGTAATTTTGGCAGAGTAATTCCCGAGTCCAGTGTCACATGTCATGGTTTCTACAGATGTCTTTGTATCTGCCAGTATCCTGGGTCAACCTCTTCTTGCTTTCTGGACCCCTGAGAGGGACTAGATTATAGGCTAGGCTCAGGCCCCAGCTCAGACCTTGGCTTTTGTCCTGATTGTGTACCTATGCGGCTGTAGGTAGCTTGCTCTCTCAAAACAGTAGATGAGGACGGTGGACCCCAGTCTTATCTTTATACCTAATTCTCCTGCAGGGAAGGTGCTGAGCTACTGGTGCTTCAGTCCCAGCCACAGCATGCGTGAACTTGTCTGCCAAGGAGTCCGCACCCTCATCCTCACCAGTGGCACACTGGCCCCCCTGTCCTCTTTCGCTCTGGAGATGCAGATGTATGAGCCACCTCTGGCTGGAACCTGGTGGATGGGAGTGGGGATGTTGGCCTGTAGGCCAGGGCTTCCTGTAGGCCAGCGTCCTGAAGGGTCTCAGACCTCAGGTTTTTTTATTATCTGTTTCTTCCGGCCATTCCCAGACCATTTCCTGTCTGTCTGGAGAACCCCCACATCATTGATAGGAACCAGCTCTGGGTGGGGGTTATCCCCAGAGGCCCTGATGGTGTCCAGCTGAGCTCTGCCTATGACAAAAGGTAAGGAGGACTGCTGGTTTGGGGGCCTTTCTGTAGTGTTGTGGATTACTAGGTCTAGGTCTCTCATGGCAGTAACCTCTATTGTACAGGTTTTCCAATGAGTGCTTATCTTCCTTGGGAAAGGCTCTGGGTAAGTACTACTTCATACAATTCTTTGTTCCTTCCTTAGGAAACCCTGTTCATAGTTGGTCTGGTCCTAGACCCTCTACGCTATTCCATCCCATGGGGTTTAGGGACCTGGTACTCCCCAGTTTCCATTTCTGAGAACCAACAGGGTCCTCAGCCATCTTCTAAGCTTTGCCTAAACCACAGCTGTGACACTTCCAGGCAATATCGCTCGTGTGGTGCCCCATGGGCTTCTGGTCTTCTTCCCTTCCTACCCTGTCATGGAGAAGAGCCTGGAGTTTTGGCGGGTGCGTTCCCTTACATGTATTCCTGAGAGATGGCGCTCCCAGTATGACTGAAAAAGTCTGGGCAAGGTAATTGGGCAGAGCCATGATATAGGCTGTGGCCACTGCCCTCACCTGTCCGTTTACATCCTGACTTTTCATCACAGGCACAAGACTTGGCCAAGAAGGTGGAGGTGCTGAAGCCTCTGTTTGTGGAACCCAGGAACAAAGGCAGCTTCTCAGAGGTCTGTGACAAACTAGGAGTCAGGTTGTGCTTGCCTCTCTGGCTGGCTCCAGGCTGTTCTGGGCTGTGTTACCTCTTAGTAAGCCCCTGCTATGGTCTGGCATGTAGATAATGGCAGCTCGTCTTCCTGCCAGAGTCCTTGGGGTTCCCTGTGTTTTTTGGAAACCCTGGGCAGGCTCTGGGTGTTGGGTGTGCCTCTCTAGTGATGGGATCATGAAAATGCTTTCAGAACCCTTGTGTCCCACCCAGCTGAGTCCATCCTTCTCATAAAATAAGATTTGGGTATCACTTGAGAAGGACAGGAAACTAAACTTGGCTGGCCATCCTTTTCATCTAGGTCATTGATGCCTACTACCAGCAAGTTGCTTCCCCTGGGTCTAGTGGAGCCACCTTCTTAGCAGTGTGCCGGGGAAAGGTGAGGTCTCTGCAGGTCATCTTCATTCCTACCTGTTTTCCTTGCATAGGCTAAAACAAGACTCCTGCCTTGGGTCTTACATCTAGTAAAGTAAGTTAGTAATGAGCCCTAATAAGGGCCCTACTGGGCACTAATAGCCAAGGCCAGAGTTAGGCAGGAGGTTCTGAGTGGCAGAATTGACATGGGCCCAGCTGTGTTGGAACTTCCACTTGCCTGTAGAAGGAGGCCGCTTGTTGGTTCCCGACCATCCTGCTAGCTTAGACCTGAAATAGTCACACAGAAACTGTATTAATTAAATCACTGCTTGGCCCATTAGCTCTAGCTTCTTATTGGCTAACTCTTTACATGTTAATTTAACCCATTTATATTAATCTGTGTTTTGCATGCCATGCCATGTGGCTATGGTTTACCTGGTAAAGTTCCCAGCGTCTATCTCCTGACTCCACCCTCTTTCTCCCAGCATACAGCCTAGCGTCTGCTCTTGCCATAGGCTCAGACCAGCTCTTTATTCATTAACCAATAAAAGCAACATATAGACAGAAGGACCTCCCACACCACTTGTCCATGTAATACCTGGGATCGGTGGCTGAAAGGGTTAGGACATGGGTAGACCCCCATGTTGGCAGAGACTGTGCATTCTTTTCCTGGCTGCTCAGACTCAAAGAATCACACAGAAGAAACTGTATTAATTACAACACGGCCAATAGCTTATGCATATTTCCAACTCTTGCTTCTTAAGTTAGCCCATTTCTGTTAATCTATGAATCACCACGAGGTTGTGGCCTACCAGTAAGGTTCTGGTTGGCGGCTGGTATCTTTCTCCTTTGGCAGCTACATGGTGTCTCCTTGACTCTGTCTACTTTCTCTCAATATCTCTGTTTGGATTTCCTGCCTGGCTTTACGCTACCAAACCACTGGCTGAAACAACTTCTTTAATAACCAATGGTAAGAGCCCGGTGGTGGTGGTGCACACCTTTAATCCCAGCACTCTGGAGGCAGAGGCAGGTAGATCTTTGTGAGTTCGAGGTCAGCCTGGTCTACAAAAGCTAGTTCCAGGACAGGCTCCAAAGCTACAAAGAAACCCTGTCTCAAAAAAACAAACAAACAAACAACAAAAAAAACCCAAACAAACAAAATACCAATGGTAATAAAACATATTCATGTCAGGCGGTGGTGGCGCACACCTTTAATCCCAGCACTCGGGAGGCAGAGGCAGTCGGATCTCTGTGAGTTCGAGACCAGCCTGGTCTACAAGAGCTAGTGCCAGGATAGGCTCCAAAGCTACAGAGAAACCCTGTCTCGAAAAAAAACAACAAAAAACATATTCATGCCATACAGAGGGGAATCCCACATCATCTATTCTGTCTAAATAAAAAGGAAGGTTTTAACTTCAACATAGTAAAATTACATATAACAAACAAGACTTACACTTATAGTATTTATATGTGCTTTATCTTCAGCCTATGGCAGGGCAGAATAAAGCCAGGCAGGAAATCTAAACAGAGAGATATGGAGAGAGTAGGTGGGGCTAAGGAGACACCATGTAGCTGCCGAAGGAGACAAACGCCCTGCAACTTTACTGGTAGGCCACAGCCTCGTAGTGATTCACAGATTAATAGAAATGGGTTAATTTAAGATGTAAGAGTTGGCTAGAAATATGCCTAAGCTATTGGCCAATCAACGTTGTAATTAATACAGCTTCTGTGTGATTATTCATGGCTGGGTGGCTGGGAAATGAACAAGCAGTCTCCTTTGACACCCTAAGCCAAGGTGGAGACCATCAGGGGAGAGGAGAGCCTATTTCCTATGTTCTAGGCCAGTGAAGGGCTGGATTTCTCAGACATGAACGGTCGTGGTGTGATTGTCACGGGCCTCCCATATCCCCCACGAATGGATCCCCGTGTTATCCTCAAGATGCAGTTCTTGGATGAGTTGAGAGCCCGGAGTGGAGCTGGAGGTCAGGTAAGATACCACAGTTCTGGGTGAGCAGGGAACTTTGGGGATCAAGGACCCTAATAACCAAAATTCTTTCCTTTTTAGTGCCTCTCTGGCCAGGAATGGTACCAGCAACAGGCATCCAGGGCTGTAAACCAGGCAATTGGGAGGGTTATCCGCCACCGCCATGACTATGGGGCCATCTTCCTATGTGACCACAGGTACAGGAGGGCTCTGTGGCCACCGCATATCCTTCTACTTTCTAGACCCTAGACCCTCTTTCCCCTGTGTGAGGCCTATAACAACCTTTCTGGCCCTGCCAGCAGATACTAGTCCTTCACTTTGTGGCTTGAGTGTAGTGGCCGTAGGGCAGGGATGGCCCTTCGTCTGTGTGGTAGAGGACCTGAGCTGATTGCCATGCATTCACCCTCCAGGTTCGCCTATGCTGATGCCAGGGCCCAGCTGCCCTCCTGGGTGCGCCCTTACCTCAAGGTGTATGACAACTTTGGCCATGTCATCCGAGATGTAGCCCAGTTCTTCCGTGTTGCTCAGAAAACTGTGAGCTCCAAATGCCCAGTTGACTTGCTGGGGTCCCTTCTCTGAGGAGCAGTGGATGTAAGCCTTCTTACCTTATAATCCTACAGATGCCTTTGCCAGTTCACCAGGCTATGACCTTGAGTGTAAGTGAGAGAGAATCTGCTGTCACGGAGGCTACATTGTCCAGCCCTCTTCTCTCCACCAGGAAAGCCATGAGCTTGGATGTGCATGTGCCCAGCCTGAGGCCCATAGGTGTGTTGGGTTGGGTATAAACCACACATGACAGACAGTATCCTTGCTTCCTGGTAAGCGTTCTGTCAACACATTTCTTTAGGATTGTCGGCTTCTGGAGACTCTGAGAGCAGCCTGTGTGTGGAGTATGAGCAGCAGCCAGTTTCTGCCCAGCAGAGGCCCGTGGGGCTGCTAGCTGCCTTAGAGTACAATGACCAGAAGGCTGAGACATCTGAGAAGGAGCAGGTATGAGGCAGGGTGAGGGTGCCTGGCACGAATATGGCCCTTTCCAGCACATAGCTGGGCAAGTGAGAGATTTCAGCACCTCTGCTGTACCATGCCTTATTCCCCAGGCCCTGTCTTCCATGATGCCACCACCGTATCTTTGGGGTGTCAGTCTGGCACAGTTCGCCCCAAATCTAGCAATCCTGCCCTCTGCTGTGCCCAAAGCTGACCTTTCTTCTTCCATCCTGTGTTGTGTGAATGGAGTCTCGAGCTCCTTTTCCTCGGAGGCCTTTGCCCAAAAGCCTGTGAGTTCCTAGGTCTGACTTGGAGCTCTTCCCTCCATCCCTGCTCGGACAGTCAGTTCCTACAACCTGTCCTTCCTGTGGCTCTCACTGCTATCTGCAAACAACAAAGGCAAGTGGCAGGGCATAAAAGGGACAGGATCTCAGCACACGGCATAAAAGGGACAGGATCTCAGCACTGCCACCAGGGTTAGGGATGAGACCCCTCCCTTCATCCTTCTGTTCCGGACACAGGCAAGGATCCTGGAGACCCAAAAGGATATCACAGGTGCTTTGGGAACTCTGGGTTTGGTTTGGGACCACAGCTGTATTTCCCTCAGGCACCTGGCTCCTCCACCCTGTCTCTCCGATGTGAGAAGAGGCCATCTGTTGAGCAGAGAGGAGGAAGGAGGAAGGTCAGGCTGGTCAGTCATCCGGTATGTCAGCCACTCCTGCAGCCAAGCTAACTGCTTGTAGGCATATGTGGGAATTTTGCCTCTGGTGCCCATTGCCCCAACCAAGCAGAGGGTGTGATTAGATTTGAATGGCCATGATGTTGATAACCTAGGGACTCTAATTTGCCATTCTTTAAGAGGACAACCCCTCTTTCCCCTGTGTTTTTTTTAGTTTTTAAGAGGGTCACAAAAAGGCTGGTCTTGAACTCACTATGTAACCAAGAATGACTTTTAACTCCTGATCCTCCTGCCTCCACCTCCCAGGTGTTGTGATTACAGGCATGTGCAATGCTCACCCTGCTCAAGAAACTTTTCCAGCCCTGATCAAGAGATCTTTGTCTTTTTCTGCTGGAATCTGGCCTGACCCTTAGGCCCATTTTATTTGAGGTTTATTTGAGGTCGTGGTTTCCTCTACTATAAGAGCAGAATGGCTTGGTACTGGCTCTTTCTGAGTATGGACACTGAATTACCCGTATGAGGAGGTGCAGTGTGTTCCTAGTTTCCAGTGAAAAATTAAGTTACAGCTTGAGCCATTAACCCCTTGTCTGCTAGAAATCCCCAAGTGTGGTGGCTTTTGTCCTTGTCCTGCTTGTGAGAAGAATCAGACAGAGCCCAGGAAAGATGATGTATCAGGAAGTAGACTATCTGGGAAGGGCCTAAGCAAACGGTAGGCGTGGGAGTTGCCTTGGTTTACAAGTTCTCTGCAGGTCTGAGATGTGCAGACCTAGGGTTGAACCTGTTGAGAAGTGTTCTCCAAACATGTGCTGTGGGGCAGCAAGCTACACAGGCTCCTATAGTTTCCTGGGTCCTTCGGTGAGGTTTGAGATGGGCCTAAGCTTCACCACACACCAGAGCTGGACTTTGGTCTCCAGCAGCCCTCTCTGCTTCTTGTCCCAGTAGATGGTTCACAGGCAGTAGCCTGAATGCGGGTTGTTATCCCCTGGCCCTAGACTCTGTCATGCATCCAAGACAAGAGGGAAGGGCTGACTCTGATAGGACTTTTGATCATTTGTCTTGCAGGAGAAACCAGTGGCTGGCACACAAGAAGACAGAGCCAAACTGTTCATGGTAGCAGTGAAGCAAGCATTGAGCCAAGCCAACTTCAACACCTTTACCCAGACCCTACAGCATTATAAGGGTTCTGATGACTTTGAAGCCCTAGTGGCTTCTCTCATCAGCCTCTTTGCTGAAGACCCTAAGAAGCACACTCTATTTAAAGGTACCCTCACCTTCAAAATTCTGCTATAGGGCTAACATCACAGTGGTGGGGTGGAACTGGTTCTGAAGGCTACTAGGGCCCAGGGTTGTCTCTGTTTCCTAGAGAAAGGTCCTGGTGGGCAGGCCATGGTCCGCAGAGCCCCAAGCCCATCAGTCACAGTGCATGGAGCCCATAAACTCAGACATCTATTCTTTACAGGCTTCTACCAGTTTGTACGACCTCACCACAAGCAGCAGTTTGAAGACGTCTGCTTCCAGCTGACAGGCCAACGCTGTGGCTACCAGCCAAAGCATGGCCTTCCCTTCCGAGAACAAGCACAGTCAGCTGCGGACCCCACCAGTGAGCAAGGCCCCAGGCTAGACCCTCAATCTTAGATTTGCAGGGCAGTTTACACCTGAGATGGGCATAGTAGACATCCCTAGGGTTTTGCTTGCCTAGATCAGCCAAGCTGATTCTGATTCTGTTGCCCAACAATAGCAGTATTTGTTGGATGAACTCTGTCTCCTAGCCTAGGCATCCAAGAGATCTTCCCCTGGGGACTTCATGCTAGAGTCTTGGCAGCTGGGTACCTGTCCTACTTCTGTCCTGACTGAATAGCTGAGCTGGCCCCTGCACAGAGGCAGTGCCTGTTCCAGTGCTTGCTGCAGGGCAGGTGTGGCAGAGGGACTTTATTCAATTGGGGGAAATTCACCTTTTGGTGAGGTTCCTAATGTCTGTACTTAGGCTCCTGAGTTGGAGCCATTGTCTGGGCCCTCAAAGCCAGTTGGGTGGATCTGTGATGTGGTCCCTTTCCTGTCTGAGGAGTGTGAGGTCTAGTCTTAGGAGCATATTTCTCCAGGAAGGAGAGTGTCAAGAACCTAAACCAACTTTGTCTGAAGGTATAGGTAGACAGCTGGATCCTGGGGAGCACCTGAACCAGGGGAGGCCTCACCTGTCTGCCCATCTGCCTCCGAAAGGTACTAAAGACCTCATGTGGGACTTAAAAATCCGTGAAGAGTTGCATTGGACTGCTTGATTATTTATTTATTTATTTATTCATTCATTCATTCATTTATTTATTTATTTATTTTGTGTATAGCATTCCTTCCATGTGTGCCCACAAGCCAGAAGGGGGGGCGCCAGGTCTCATTATAGATGGCTGTGAGCCACCATGTGGTTGCTGGGAATTTGAACTCAGGACCTCTGGAAGAGCAGTCAGTGCTCTTAACTACTGAGCCATCTCTCCAGGCCGGACTGCTTGATTCTTAAACCCATTTGTCCTGAGCAGCTGACAGACAGACTCTACAGGGATATCTGGGAGGAAGCGGAATGGGGAGGGACTCCCAGTAACTTCTCTCCCACCAGGAGACCTCAGCAATTGTCCAAAAGTGGGGTGTACAGTAGAGAAACCCGGCCAGCCTGCTGTGAGTGCCTACCTATCCGACATCCGCAAGGCTCTGGGACCTACAGACTGCAGCCAGCTTATGGCAGCTCTGAGGGCATACAAACAGGATGATGACCTGGGCAAGGTGCTGGCTGTGGTGGCTGCACTGACTACTGCAAAACCTGAACACTTATCCCTGTTACAGAGTATGTAGTCCTTGAATGTGAGGCATAGGTTCTAGGGAGAGGGTGGTGTAGGGGCTGTATATAAAAAGTGCAGAGCCTAAACAAAAGTTCCCCGCAGGGTTTGGCATGTTTGTGCGTCCCCACCACAAGCCCCAGTTTCAGCAGACCTGTGCGGACCTTATGGGCTTGCCAACCACAAGCAAGGGCTTGGAGCTACCAGGTCCCAGGGAAGAAAGCACAACTGGGCCTTCTGAGCTCTCCGAGGACACAAAAGCAGGTGAGGGCCCCCTTGATGACTCCCTCCACCCTTGCCGTGTCACACTGTGGCCCTCACACTCAGGAGCGAACAGGAGGGAAACACATGCTTCTTACATTGCTGTCTGTAGGTCCTTCAGTGTCCAAGAAACCTGAGAAGACCCAGAGTAAGATCTCATCCTTCCTTAGACAGAGGCCAGTCCAGAGTGTGAAGTCTGATGGTTCTACCCCAGTGAAGCTTATGAGGCCTGATCGGAGTAAGCGATAGGGGCAACAGGGACTGCTGGTTATGGCAGGGCCCTGGGACTGTGCTCACTCAGACCTCCTGCAGCAGTGTTTGTGTGCCCAGCCTGTGCAACTGAAGACACAGCGCTTTTCCAGTGCCCCTCCTGTGACCTCTGCCGCTGCTGGGACTGTTGGCAACTGCAACTCCAGGTTGGAGTCTGACCCTCTCCAGCCCATTCGGCGTCTCCCCAGGTGGTGGGCTGGGGGCCTAGGGTGTGCACTTGGCCGGGCTGCAGTGCCTAGCAGGTATCTCTACAGGCCTCTAGAGTGTGTCCAGCTTGCGGTGCTGTTAACAGGAAGCAGAGCATTACTCAGGTCTTCTGGCCGAAGCCCCAGTGATGTGACAACTGGCTGATCCACTGCAAGTCTTTACCATCTAATGGATCTGAAACCTCAGGGCATGATGGGTGGGTCTGCTAGATGCCTTCTTGCCGGACATTTTGAGTGCCCAGGGCTGTTCAATAAAACCAATTGACAGGATGATGTTCATGCCTCGGCTTACACAATTTGAGTGTCACAGAGGTGCTAAGTATCCTGGTACAGTTCCAGGGCAGCCAAAGCTATAGACTGCCTCAAAAAAGAGAGAAGCAATGCCAGATAATGGTGGCACACACTTTTAATCCCAGCACTTGGGAGGCTGTCTTTTGAGTTTGAGGCCAGCCTGGTCCAGGGCTACACAGAGAAACCTTGTCTCAAAAAATGAAACACAGGAGGACAGCTATCTGGAAAGATCCCTTCTTGCAGACCTGCAGTGTTCTGTGTCCAGCCAGCTTCTAAACTGATAAGGGGTCACTCCTTCATCCTCTCACCAGCCAAGCCTCAAAGCCCTTATGGGAGGTTCCAGGACTTATAATGAGATTGTCCAGTCTAACTACACTGGAAGCCGGGGTGTTTATGTGTATATGTGTACTTTCCCCATGAGCTTGAGCATGGGAGTTCTTAGCTTTTACAGCACCATCTGGCACTGGTATGGAGTGAGACTATAGGAGTTTAGGACTTAAGCTACAGAAGATAGACCCCAAATATTCCCCAATCCTGCCCTCTTCTACCCTAACATAACGGGAATACTCAGAGGGGCCTGCGCCCTACAGGCACCTCAGCCAGCTGCTCAAGTTCAGAGCAGTGCTGTCCTCACTGTAACTGCTCTGCCCTGGCCTTGGTTTGGTCTTCAACTTTACACAGTTCTTCCTTACTTTGTAGACAGGGTCAGAACCCTGGAAAGGCTCTGTTAGCCCAAGGAGATGAAAAAACGTTCCTTGCAGGAAATGTCAGGTGTCAGTTCCAAATACATGTTGGCCCTCCTTAACCTTTTCCAACAGAGGGCTCCGGGGACTTTCATCAGGCAGTCTAGCCTGAAAGCCCCTCTTTGAATAGCCCTGTCCTTTGTTTCCATGGGCATTTTGTTCTTTTATGCCTTGTTTAATGTTCTTTCTTTAGTTCTTTGAACTTAGCAACCCATATGGTCTCTCCTGACTTCTTTGTATGAGCTCTGAACACACCATCATGGAATTTTGACTTTCTGGAACATTTCTTTTAAAGGGTTGTGGTGACTGCAGCAGGCCCTGGCAAACCCAGGAAAATGGGGTTCACCACTATCACAGGAGGCACTGCAGCCTCTGTAACAGCTCTCCAATGAGAGTGAAGTTCAGGATTACACGCTCTATTGCGAGGCTAGGATGCCTCATCTGTAGAGCTGCTAATGCAACAATTTTCTTGTGACTGGCTAACTCTGCACTGTATATAGGACTTTATTCTATGCTCCCAATCAATGTCACCCTAACCTTACACCTCTTCAGGTTTATTTTTTGCTGTGTTTTGAGACAGGGTTTCTCTGTGTAACAGCCCTGGCATTCGCTCTGTAGACTAGGCTGGCCTTGAACTCACAGAGATATGCCTGCCTCTGCCTTCCAACTTCTGGACTTTTTATAAAGCTATTCATTTCAGAAAGATAGCTGTTCTCAATTTGCAGCTCTGTCCCAAAGGTCACTCCATGAAGCTCCTAATCTTGCTCAATGTTCACAGAATTGAGGGGAGGTGGCCAGAGAGACATCTTGAATGTCTGATGCTCCATGCTAGACTTCCCCTTTGGTTTGTCCATCTTATGAGCAGCCTACTCTTTAATTCCCAGGAGGATCCTCTAGGAAGGATTCAACCCAGCTCATAGGACACCTATGAGATAGGACCTCTCCTTGAATCAGAGTACCCACTGCCCTCTTCCTGATTCATCTTCTCAGCCACTCCTCCCAACTCCCCTTGAAGAGGATGACCTTGGATAAGGAGTCACTAGGTCTTGAACCCAAGGCTTAGCCACAGCTACAAACCTTCTGGGAGCTCCTGCTCAGCAGGCATTCTAGGGCAGCAGCTTCTGGCTATAATCACCAGACAGTGGGGAACCAGTGTTTGACTGCTGGAAGGGATGATTGGACAGGAGCCACTTTTTATTTTACAACCTTATCCTGGCCACATGAGGAAGAATTTAACCTAGTAGGCTTAGTGGGCAGGGCTGCTGCCCCCCAGGAATCCGCACCTCACACCCATCCAGCACTTCACTGATGTGGATCCTGTAGGGACCGAGCCCACCTGCACTAGCTATAGCAACACCTAATAACCTGGTGAAAGGTGTGCCCTCAGGACACCACACAACCTGAGTATGGGAGCACTGAAGTGTACACTCAGCGAGATTTCTAGATCAGCTTTCTCCTTTGGAGATAAATCAGAGAGAATAAGGGAAGTCAGACTTCCCAGGCAGGTCTACTGAACCCTGTCTTGAGACTGTATCAAAACCTAGTGGAAAGGTGAGTGTGGTGCCCCCACACCTCTAATTCCCACAGGTACAGGGAAGGAGGCAAAGGGTTCTGGCTTAACATGGGTTACAGAAAACTCAACTCCAAACAAAACAACAAGGGGCCATGCTGGCCTCTGGAATGTGGGCTAAGTCTTTCTCCAAGTGGGGATTAGCCCTGGCCATTCCCACCTTTTACATGGGCAAGCTGGACAAAGCAGCTGCCAGAAACAGACCTCCCATTTCAAGCAGGATGCCCTCAAACTCCACTTTGAAATGGGCCAACAGGCAAACCTTGGGGTAGCCTCACCCCAACCCCTCCTTACAGGTTTGGGAGGGTCCCAGATCTGGAATGGAGTGGAATGGGAGGTAGGGCATCTAGAGCTGGATGACCCGTGTGCCCCCCATTTGTCTCTGGATACCTACATTTTCCAGACACAGAGAAAAGTTTGTCTTAGAGAAAACATAAAGCGAATAAATGAATGAACAAACACAGCTCAACCCCAGCATCGGTAGCACACAGCCAGCAGGGAGCACTCTTCCAACACCAGGGATGAATAGTCCCAAGACTGCAAAGCTGGCATTGCTTATGTGATGTCCCTCTGCCGTGGTGGCCGGTGAACGTTCCTCACGACACACTTCACCATCCATTCGATGCCCTCTCGAACTCCTTTGCTGTGGAGACAGTATGTGTGAGTCGGGGCTAGCCTTGGTTCTGAGAACTCTAGAGAGTGAGGCCTCAACTCACCCCGTGAGAGCAGAGCAGGCCTGGGTCAGACAGTCTCGTCGGCCAATCTTGCAGGTACAGTCACTGAATGCAGTCTTGATGTCAGGAATGGAGAGGCAGGTCTGACAGGGGAGGCGAGACTCTGAGATACTTCCACCACCTAGCTCCATCCAGCTTGTTTGCTCACTTGGGCTTCAGGAAGGCCGCAGTCCCTCAGTAGAGGTGAGCCTGCTGCACCTGGTCCAAGTCTACTGTGGACGGCTTTGCCCAGGGCTTTAGGGAAGCTACACACAGCTCTCAAGAGAACATCCCATACCTCCCCCAAGAAGAACCCTCAGAGCATCTATCAGCACAACACTGAACTAAGTCAGGAGCTCTAGTGCCAAGTGAGGAAGGGTCCAGGGTCCTGGGGTTGAGAAGCCTTGGTAGTATTCAGTGGCTTCTCTGTTCCCCTTTCCATCTAAGAAAATGCCCCGAGTTCCTTAACCAAGTACCAGAGACCTCTATTACTAGTTTTGGGACAGAGACGGAATGGGGGGAAGTCCCCAGGAAAATGAACGGAGAACAGGTCATGTTAGATGTAACTAGGTAGATACACAGAGCCACAGAAAAATGAAGCTTCCTTGGCCCTCTAGCTACTGGTTGCTACCATGTCCTCCATGGTTCTTTCTGTACAGAACCCCTTTTGTAAGACGGTGGGAACTTTGTGTGGCCAGAAGTCCAAAGGGAAGTAGCACCTCGTCTCAGAAGATGCCCATTGTCTTTCCCCTCCACTCCCACTTTAAAAGCTAAAGATTTGTTTTTTATTATCCATATGAATGTGTCGGGGTGGGGTATGTACAAACGAGAACAGGTATCTACTAACGCTAGAAGTGTCAGATCCCCTGGGGCTGCAATCCCAGATGGCTGTGAGCCACCTGACATGGGTACTGGGACTCAAACTCGGGTTTTCTGGAAGGGCATACATGCTCTTAATCTCTGAGCCATCTCTAATGGCCCCCACTCCACTTCCTTGAACCCAGAATTTTCTCCCAGGTCTTGCTCTAGGCCCCTTACTCCCAGAATCCCTGGGGACGCCCACAGACACAAGCCCCTGGTCCTCCCTTGGGAAAGAAGATGGATCTGTACTCTTGACTCTAAGAACCTCTAGTAGGAACATGCCTGGTGGCAGATCCAGTGACACCAAGAAAGGAACTGAAGTTGGCAAGGTGGGGATCCTAAGGGTGTGAAGGAGGGGCCCAAGAAGGGCAGAGAGAGGTTGGGATGGAAGGTAGAGACACTAGGTTCTGGAATCTGGAGGCATACAAGTCACTTTCTTTACAGTGGCAATAGAGGCCCTACAGCAGCTTTGTGGGGCTCACCTCCACATCCTGCTTGTTGGCCAACACCAGGATGGGGACACCGTCCAATGCTTCACTCGAAACCACCTTCTCTGAGGAAAGCAGGAGAGGTGGTGCCTTGCACCCTGTATCCTGTTTGTGACTGCAGGCTTTGCCCAGGCCCAAAGGTGTGTGCAGACAGCTCCCTTCCACCCTTTCCCTCACAAACTAGACAGCCCGAGCAAACGACTGAGGCGTTTTTTGGCATTGGCATCAGGTGTAAGCCCAGCCTCCCTTAAGGAAAGTTCCAGACGAGGGAGGATCCAGATTAGACTGGTACACACCCCTTGGTGTGCCCCTCCCCACACGATTCCCTAGATGTAGGTCTTCCCATCTTCTCTCCCTCCTCGAGTGGCCATGCCACACTCACCAAATGCCTCTTTGGATTCTGACAGTCTCTCCTCATCAGTGGAGTCAATGACATAGATGACACCATGGCACTCTGCATAGTACTAGAAGGAAGAGGAGGGAGTGGGGGCTACAGGTGAGACCTTGTGTCACAAACACCAGAAGAGGCCCACAAGAGGGAGTGGTGAAAACTTTGCTACCCCAGGCCCACAATGAAAAAAATTGGCACAACCCGGTGAGAAGACTTGAGAGGAAGCGTTCTGGGGCTAATTTAGTGGTAGAGATAACATTGCACCTTTGAGGAAGGCTCGCTGGTTCTGGCAGGTTCATCTACTTCCTCCTGCTCACGGGCTGCTCTTGAGAACTCACCTGCTGCCCATGCTGAGTAAAGGGTAAGAGACAGAGCTAGAGGTTGCGAAGCTAAGAGGCTCACGGCTGAGGTCAGCACTGCCTAGGAAGCTATCCTGCCTGAACAAAAATGACAGTACTGATCTCAGGTTAGACGTAGGCTTCCAACAAGGGTGAGGGATGGACAGCACTCCTAAGTTCAACAGATGGGGCAAGGTAAGCATAGGGATGAAGACATTGTATGAGCTCCTATGCCAATCAGAAAAATAATGCCTGTCAATATGGGGCAAACAGCATACACTTGCCACTTCATATCAGGATCACACTGGGAGAAGTCAACACTGACTGGTAAAATAATGTGCTACAGACAGGGTAGGATGTATACCACTGAGGTTGTATGACAAGTAAGAAAGGAACACTAAGCCGGGTGGTGGTGGCACATGCCTTTAATCCCAGCACTCGGGAGGCAGAGGCAGGC
>NC_022033.1:520749-521600 GCF_000317375.1 Microtus ochrogaster | reverse complement strand
AAAAAAAAAAAAAAAAAAGAAAGGAACACTACACCCAAGTCAGTAAAACTCCCTTCCTACTCGCATTTCCCATGGAGTACTAAAGGCCAGTCCCAGGTCCTTTCTGCAGGGCTTTGTAGCCAGACTCATCCAAATAGCTCCAACCTTGCAATGGGTCTGGCACAGAAGCTGTTAGCTCTCAAGGCAAGACAGTGGGTTAGCCTATTGCTAGAGGCCTGAGAGCAGGCAGGTCCTACTGTAGAGGCATTTATGATAACAGTGGATGATATAAGGGTTACAGCAAGCCCAGTGAGTCAGCAGGCAGCACTAGTTCCAGAGGTCGTCAGGAACGTCGTATGTGATTAGGCACAAGAATTAGGAACCAAGTAGAGTCACCCATCACATCCACAGGCATAAGGTCCAACAGCTGCCGGAGAGATGAGAGAGGCATACTAACCTCAGCTGAGAAGTCACACCTGTGGCTATGAATATGCGCTGGGGGAGGGGCAAAGAGACCTGCATAACCAGCAGAAGGAAACACTCTTAGCTAGACATGGGACAGACCAGAGAGATAGCCCACCTGGTCTGCTTGTGTGAGAAGTGATATAAGCCTGGCATGTGCACAGATCTACGGACAAAAGCACTCTGCTCGGTCAGCAGAGTAGGTACCAAAGCCTAAGGCAAATGAAGCAGCAACATGGTGACTTGGTTTCTATCTCAGGGTTCACCAGAGCAATGTCAAGAGCAACTGGCCCATTGGTGGTGGTGTGCTAGACTGAGTGGCAGACCAAAAACTTATCAGTATAGGTTCCGTTCACCAAGGCCAACAGAGCCCCTGCTAGGCACTTCACTTGATAGGGCAGCATGGCTAA
>NC_022033.1:516013-520535 GCF_000317375.1 Microtus ochrogaster | reverse complement strand
CAGGGGGAACCAGAATACAAGCATGTCTCCTTAGCAACAACATGAGACACTGGGCCACAGTCTTATGTCAACTGACTTTCCTTACAGCAGAGGAGACTCAAGTCACAAGAACACAGCCTGTCGCCCTAGCAGGACAGCCAGCATTGGGCCACAGTGCCCGTGTGGTAGCACTATTGCAAAATACCAGGATGAGAAACCTTCCTAAGGTGCTACGTTCAGGCCAGGACACAGGAACCAAGGTAAGACAAGAGGCCTTTCTTCCTGAACCTCCTAATAATCTAGAAGCAACTCTGCTGCACATCTTTACAACCCCAAGTACTATAGGAATCAAGGGTAAGGGAAAGTGGGTCCTGTCCACCAAAGCAACAAGCCCAGCAGAGCCAAACATGACTACCTAGTGGGCACACTGGGTGGGCTCCATTTGCTCAAAGATAACTGCCCCTGATTGGCTGGAGACAGGATGACAGGTGACTCAATCAGCCATCAGGAAGTCACATCATGGCCAGCTGACAAGGTTGCTGTCTACCCTCCTCCTGGAAGGGGCCTCCCAATGTGGGGTACATATCTAAGCAGTGCACAGACAATCACTCTGGCTGTCCATCGCAAAGAGCAGTGACTGGTGACTTAGAAGATGGCAGGCTTGGGGTCCTAGCCAGTTCTGCTAAGTTCCCTCTCTGCCACCATCCTGGTGATGACCCCAATACACATACTCTGCATCTCACTGTCCACTTCATCTGTCCATCACTTAGTGATGACCTAACCTGTGACAAGATGGCCATTGATTTGATTCCCCACTTGTGTCTCATGTTTGGAGGTGCCAATTTACATCATTGCCCCCTAACGAGGCTTGTCCTCTCTGTCCAACCTGGTGGCCATCAGAGACCTTCTGCATATAGGATAAGTTATAGCAAGAAGAAACACCTTAGGGAAGCCCAGGAAAGAACTGGGAGCAAAACTGGCCCTCGATTGTAATATATGGCTGCTGGGAAGCATGACAGTAGCTGAAGCACCTGTACCACAGCACTGGGCTGCACCGGATAACCGTGCCAACTCACAGGGCAGGAGACCACTGAAGGAAAGTCAGGGCTTGTTCTACATAGTGCTAGACCTAGTACCTGGCATAGGCTGGGTGGAGGAGAAGCCAGCGTAGGAATGTATATAGAGAGAAGTCTTAGGAACGCTAAAACAATGCCCAAAGAAGAGGCAGGTGCTATCTGCTTCTGAGAAAATCCTTCTCAGATGGGAAAGAGAACATCTGGAAGAACCATGAGAAGCTAGAATGAGGTAGACAGATTCACCAGGAAACAAAAGATTTGTACACTCCCTATATATGATCTCTGCCATTTCTGTCTGCCTCTAAGGGCATAGGTTATAGAGTTCCCCAGTCAGGGCTCTACACTGACTACCCTGGTGAACAATGCTTCTTTCTTTGGGATTGACAGTGGCCTCGTCAGGAAAAGGCTAAGTTGCCTATGGGAGCTTCTCTGGTACCACTTCTATGTTGATTCTGACCCCAGGTTTTGCCAGAGTGAGACAGAAAGCAACCTGGGATAGGACTGAAGAGAAAACCTTCGGACAGGGCCAACTAAATGGCTCAGCAAGTAAAGGTGCTTGCTATGCAAGCCTGACAATCTGAGTATGATCTCTGGATCCCATGTAAATGTCAGAAAACAGACTCTACAAAGTTGTCCTCTGACCTCTACATGTATGCTGTGATAATCCTCTACCCCCAATAAAAAGTAATTTTTTAAAAAGAGAAAATCTTCAGGATAAATGTGGACAACAGGCACGCTCATTGAAGAAGAGGCTAAGAGAAGCCATCTAGAGAAAGACAGCAGGAAGCCGAGTTTGTCTTACCTTGTCCCACAAAGACTGCAGCTCTTCTTGCCCACCTAAGTCCCAGAACATGAGACGAGCCTTTCCCACGTCCACAGTGCCAACTGGGGAAAGGACAGAATGAGCTAGCCCCTGACCTTAGTCTTTACACAGAAAGTCGCAGCTCTTCCTGGGATAAGGCAAACCCTTCGGGTACCAATCCCAGAGAATGATGAGACAGGGATCTGGCCACTGGCCAGCTGGGCTGTGGAGCCTGCAGCACCCACCTCTAAAGGACCCCTAAGTTCATATGCCTAAGGTGCCCCCTTACTGTTTAGACCCACGGTGGTGGTGATTTTAGATAGACTCATCCCCTTGTAGTTCTTGTTAAACCGTGTTTTTGATTGCTCCAAGAAGGTCTGAGGAAAGAAAGAGAGATGGTTATAGTGGCAGCTAAAGCAGTTTTCTGGTGTCTTTCCGAAATATCCCTTCGCACCCTACGCTTTGGGAAAATTCAGGCCTCCATACCCACACGCTTTGGGCAACTCTGGGCTTTCACATACATACACAAACACATGCACACGAACCTCTGCCTGTTGAATGCTCTTTGGGAGGCTGGTGGCAACTAACCTGTAGTCCTGGGTGGGGGTTATATTTCCAAAGAAAACATAAGGCAGGGAATAGGACTTGGTTATGGAATAGGCACCTACTGTCTTCCCAGCATTGTCCAGGCCCAGGATCAGGATGCAGTATTCGTCCTTCTGGAACATGTACTTGTACAGCCCCGAAAGCAGCGTATACATCCTGCCCTGGCACCCTGAGAAACGTCAAGGTGTGTACCGGGGGCATTAGCGTCGGGCCCGCTTCATCGGTGGTCCGTCGTCTATCCAGCTAGCTTTCAGATGTGGAGCCTCGTGGCGTGGCTCATGACGCCTTGCGCCCTGTTTTATAAGATTTCCGACCCCGCCTCCACCGCCGACCACCTGCTCTAAACTGGGTCACTCCCACTTCGGAATACACCATCAGCCCTGAAAAACCCGCCGCGGCCTACCCTGCTCTGCCTTCCTAAGGCTCCTCTTTCCGGACCCTCCACTCAGCACTAGGAACTTCGACTGTCGCAGGTTCTAAGCCAGCGAATAGAGTCTAGGGTGCTCCCAAGAGGCAGCGCTTCTGCCGTGGGCCGGCTTCGGAACCCCGCCGCTGCCGGGTCCACAGAGCCTCGGAACCAGCCGCCGAGGTCGTTTCCGTCCCCTCCCGTAGGATTTTGGAACCCGGGTCGCTCAGCCTGGCTGAAACCCACCTCCACCTGCTCAGATCCGGGAGCCTCCGCCGCAGACGCCGCGCTGCAAGCCACCGACCTCACGTTGACCCCGCGCGGTGCCGGACCGGACACAGACCGGCGGCCCAAGTACGGGCGGAACCATATCCCAGCGGCCCCCGCGCGCCCCAGCCTGGCAGCTCCGGAACGCGGCCACTTCCGGCAGCATCAGCTCCCGGGCGGAAGTGCCTGTGGCAGGCGGAAGGCTGGAGCGAGGGCTTTACTGGCGAGGCCGGAAGCCCTCGGAGGCTGCCGGCGCCGGCGGGAGGCGGGGCTGCGGACCGCAGAGGACGCGGTGGGATACTTGTGGTTCCCCACCTTGGCAGAGCTGAGGTTCTCCCCAGGCTCTCGAGCGGTTGCGGGGAAGTGTCGTCCTGAGCTCTGCTGACTGCTCTTCCTTCTGGTCTCGTCCGCCTTCGCGGTTCCGGAGCTAGCCTGCGCGGGCAGGGATGGACGAGGACAACTTGGAGACTGCCCTGCAGACCTACCGGGCCCAGCTTCGGCAGGTAGAGCTGGCCCTTGGTGCTGGCCTGGACGCCTCCGAACTGGCAGACCTGCGCCAGCTGCAGGGCGATCTGAAGGAACTGATCGAGCTCACCGAGGCCAGTCTGCTGTCGGTCAGGAAGAGCAAGCTGCTGGCTACAGTGGACCAGGAGCACCCAGCGCAGGAGGATGCTGAGTACTTGGCTTTCCAGAAGGCTATAGCGGAGGAAGTGGAGGCGCCCGTCGCCCCCGGGGATGACTCGGAGACGGTCCCTGGGAGCGAGGTGCGGCCGGGACCCACCTCCCCTGCACAGGAGGAAGATGAGGAGGACCCAGATCAGGAGGAGCTGAGCGGTGCTAAAGTGAATGCCCCTTACCACAGCGCATGGGGCACTCTAGAGTACCACAACGCAATGGTTGTGGGCACTGAAGAGGCAGAAGATGGTTCGGCATGCGTTCGCGTACTCTACCTGTACCCTACCCACAAGTCCCTGAAGCCCTGCCCTTTCTTCCTGGAGGGAAAGTGTCGCTTCAAGGAAAACTGCAGGTAAAGCCATCTACTAAAGCTACTAGCAATGAGGAGTACTCACGCAGGACCACCACTGTGGCCTGCGCCTTCATGACTTGTTCACCCCTGAGAACTGATAGAAAGGCGAGCTTCAGGTAGCTGTCAGGCTTTTACAAAAGTGGTCTTCGTGTGCTTACTTAGAATTTCTTCCTTCCTTTAATTTTTATTTGTTTTTTATTTTGGATATAGAGTTTCTTTGTGTAGCCCTGGCTGCCCTGGAACTT
Source organism: Microtus ochrogaster (assembly GCF_000317375.1). Lineage (NCBI taxonomy): Eukaryota > Metazoa > Chordata > Mammalia > Rodentia > Cricetidae > Microtus > Microtus ochrogaster. The sequence continues at coordinate 516,127 of NC_022033.1, read as the reverse complement.
GCTCTGTACTCAAGACTCAGAAATCTGCCTGCCTCTGCCTCCCGAGTGCTCAGATTAAAGGCATGTGTCGCCACCGTCCGGCTTAGATTTTCTTGCATAAATCAACGAGCTCAA
>NC_022033.1:514137-515282 GCF_000317375.1 Microtus ochrogaster | reverse complement strand
TTTGGTGTTCTTTTTTGTTTGTTTTTGTTTTTGAGCCAAGGTTTCTCTGTGTAGCCCTAGCTGTCCTGGAACTTACTCTATAGACCAGGCTGGCCTTAAACTCAGAGATCTGCCTGTCTCTACCTCCCAAGTGCTGGAATAACAAGTGCTTCTTGTGTTTCTGTAGCTTATATCTCGTGTCACTGGTGTAGACATCATAGTTCAACACTGTCCATTTTCTAAACCTGATTGCACCTGAATCTAGCAATTTATACACTTCTCCAGGCCTCTCCTGCCCTTGCTCTTTATTGAAGAATCATCAGTTAACTTGTGTGCTAAAGGCCCACATTTGTTGCTGTGACTCCAGTATATGAGCAACCAGATCACATCTCTGGCACAAACTATGTTCCAGCCCTATCAGTAAGACTAGGGGCAATGCATTTATCAGGAGGTATGTTATTTTTAACTAAGTCTCTATCATTCAATTTTATCAATAAACACTTGGGAGGCAGATGCTGGGGTAAAAACCTGCTAGCTCAGAGAGGCAGAGAAAGCACCCAGATGCTTCCTCCTCTGCCGTCCTTCCAGAAAGAGAGCTTTTCCTTCTCCTTCATTGTCAACTGATATATAATGCAAGACTTTCAGTCCAGCCAATCAGACTCATTTGTTCTTTCTGCTGTTGGGAACAGCCATAATGTTTTTAGAAAATTAACATGCATAACAACTGTTTGTATAGTTTAAAGATATGGGGGTCTGCTATTGGTAGGTTTCCAGCTCACCCAGGACCTGTGAGCCTGAATTTTGTTTTACCCTACAGGTAAACTTGAGTCTGAAATCAAAATGGAAGTACTTGAGATAAGGTGCTTTGTGCCTGTTCCCAGCAAGCCTATTTGCTCTTTTCTCTTGGGACATTTTCTCTCGTTGACCCATCCTCCTTCTTCAGATGTTTCAGTTGTCCAGTGGTTTCTGGATCCCTTACGTGGATGCTTTCATGCTCCTGAAAAGATGAAGGCAAAACCCTGCCCCAGCCCTAACTTTGGGGGATCCTTTCTTGACAGGTGTAGTTGAACTTTTTTGTCTGGACTGTTGGCTCCCAATAATGACATGGAGATTTACTATTAATTATGAAAACTTGTCTGATAGCTTAGGCTTGTTTCTTTTCTTTT
>NC_022033.1:511877-513591 GCF_000317375.1 Microtus ochrogaster | reverse complement strand
GATGGTTGTGAGCCACCATGTGGTTGCTGGGAATTGAACTCAGGACCTTTGGAAGAGCAGGCAATGCTCTTAACCTCTGAGCCATCTCTCCAGTCCCTCTTTGCTTTATTTCTAAAATAACCTATATCTTTTAATATTTATTCTTTTATGGACTCAATCACTTTTACTCTGTATTGCCCATGCTGCTTCCTCTGCATCTCCTGGTTTCTCTGCCCTCCTCAGAATCCTCTGTGTCTGAAAATTCTGCCTAGCTTTTGACTGATCAGTTTTTTATTAAAACAGTCAGAGTGACACATCTTCACAGTATACATATTCCACAACATTTCCCCCTTTTTGTCTAAAGAAAATTGAAGTTTTAACTCTAACATAATAAATCTATATACAATAAGAACAATTATCAGGTAAGAATTACATTCACAATGTCCAGTTCATTTGTATTTGGAAAATTTGGAGAAAGTACTGTATTATCTATCCTATCTTAGTCCAAATTTTTATACCTAAACCATTTTCTATCATAACTTATATTACCATCTCAAAACTCTTTTTTTTTTTTTCTTGGTTTTTCGAGACAGGGTTTCTCTGTAGCTTTGGAGCCTTTCTTGGAACTCGCTCTGTAGACCAGGCTGGCCTCGAACTCATAGAGATCCGCCTGCCTCTGCCTCCCAAATGCTAAGATTAAAGGCATGTGCCACCACCACCCAGCTTCTTTGTTTACTTATTTTCTAAGACAAGAAATTTATTTTAGAGACAGAGTCTCTTTATTATGTGTAGTCCTGGCTATCTTGGAATTTACTGTAGGCTATCCTCAAACTCACAGAGAGCAACTTGCCTCTGCCTCTGAAGTGCTGGGATTAAAGTGCATCACTACACTTTACCTAGCTACTCTTAAAACCCTGTTTGAGAAAATAGTGGTATTCTTATAAATTCATAAATTTAAATGTATTCGATGGATTTTTTTTTTTTTTTTACAAGACAGGGTTTCACTGTGTAACCTCCTGACTGTCCTGGAACTAACTTTGTGGACCACTCTGGCCTCAAACTCACCGAGATACACCTGTTTCTGCCTCCCAAGTGCTGGGATTAAAGGCATGTGCCACTACTCCCTGCTTTGATGGTTCTTATTCCATTATAGTTCTAATCTTCATTGAGCTTCAGATTGTCCCAGTTTTGGCCTGTGGGGTCTCTTCAGTTTGTGCTATCCAGATGTGAACCAGCTGATGCGATTGCTTCCTTACTGTCTGATTCACATCGCTCCTGACCAGATGTGGTCGCTTGCTTTCCCTCGGCATCAGGGTTGTGTAAGGCCCACTACAGGTGCCACGTTGCTGATTATCATTGACCAGACATTGTTTTGAGGTCATTTCTGGGGCAGAAATAACAAATGTTGGTGACATGTACATTTATGTGAGCATAACATGTATAATGTCTGTATAAAATCATACACCTGTATTTTTAATGACTACCATGTTCTTATTCAGCCTCTCCTGAGTCACGTGCTTGCTTTTCCATCACAGGATCTGGTTAAGGGCACAAGGAGACAGCTTCCAAATATGTATGTGTGTGTGTGTTTCATGTATGTGCAGATGCCTGCAGAGGCCAGAAGTGTTTTCAATTGTTTTGGTTTCGTTATCTAAAAGGTATTTTATCTTAAAGGCATAGGTTATATAGTAGTGGGGTTCCTGGATCAGCATTGCCAGACTTTTTTTTTTAATAT
>NC_022033.1:502865-510405 GCF_000317375.1 Microtus ochrogaster | reverse complement strand
CAGGCACTTGCACTTATGCACATACCCACACACAAAACTTAATAAGTATTCTTTTGTGGGCTCCAGATCTGGGCTAGCAAGATAACTAAGCAGGTGAAGGGCTTGCCGCCCAAACATAGCAACCGTGGATTCCCATGGATATCAAATGGAGAACATCCCCATCTATATATACAGCTGACTGAGTCATTTGTAGTATATGGGTGTTAGTTTTTTTCATATGCTTTTGTATTATCGAGATGGTTTTGCTTATTCTCTTTCATTCATGAATGTGGTAAATTACACTGAATGATTTTCATGTGCTGAGCCAGCTACCCTTGCCTAGCAATGGTGTATAATCGTTTTAATGTGCTGCTGTTTTGATTTGCTAGTATTTCTATGAGAGATTTTAGTCTGTAGAGTTTTGTTACTATTTGGTGTGTGTGTGTGTGTGTGTGAGAGAGAGAGAGAGACAGAGAGTGAGAATTTTCCCACTGCTCTATTTTTCATCCAACGAAAGCACTTTCTAATCTCCTGATTTCTTCTTTGACTCATTCATTAATTAGGATGCCTGCTAGTTTTAGTTGTACACTAGGAGGAAGAGGCAAGAGGATCTTGAGTTTAATGCCGACCTGGACTATATCATGTGACACCTCTTCTCAAACAAACACACACACATGCATGCGCGCGCGCATATACACACATGTTATTACGAGGGCTGGCTCATTGACTAAAAGCATGTGTAGCTCTTACAGAATACTCGTTTGGTTTCTAGCACACATGTCCGTTGTCTCACGACTTTCTGTAACTCTAGCTTTAAGGGATCCAAGGCCTTTAGTTTCTGTTAGCACTCACACTTCCATGTACATGTCCACAACATGAATACACACACAGGTAGAGGTACACATAATTAAAAATAAAATAAAAATTTTGAAAGAAATATATTTCTTTAACTTGTACCCTTTTCTTTTAATGACCGATTTTTTATTTGTTTGTTTAGTTATTTATTTATGTATATGAGTGTTTTATCTGCACATTTACCTACATGCCAGAAGAAAACATCAGATCCCATTATAAATGGTTGTGAGCCACCATGTGGTTCCTGGGAAATGAACTCATGACCTCTGGAGGAGCAGCCAGTGCTCTTAAACCACTGAGCCATGTCTACCCCCTAATCTACACCTTCTAGTGTTTAACTCACGTTTAACGTAGTGACTATTGAAGAAGGATGTTTGTTTTCTATGCATCTTAAGTCTTTTTGTTTACCTACCATTTGATTGCTATTAGCTTTATTTTCCTTTTTCTCTTACCAGTTCACTTTTCTGCATACTTTTTATTTTCTTTTTTTATTTTTCAATTTTTATATGTATGAGTATTTTGACTGCATATATCTCTGTGCATCACTTGTGTGTCTGATGCCCATGGAGGCCACAAGAGGGCTTCGTTTCCTTGGGACTAGAATTACAGACAGTTGTGAACTGCCTATGGCTGCTTGGAATTGAACCCAGATTCTCTGCAAGAGCAGCTAGTTCTCAACTGCTGAGCCATCCCTCTAACCCCTTTATTTCCATAATAGTTACTCTAGTATGTGGTTAATACCTTAAATTTTAACAGTATAGTTTAAATTACTACCAAATTATCTTTAATAATTTTTTCAAAAATCTCTGATCCTGGGTAGACTCACATCTGTATATTATTACTATTAGAAGTTGCATCTTTGGGGCTGGGGGTGTAGCATGATGGATAGAGTGCTTCCCTAGCGTGCATGAAACCCTGGTTATCCCCGGGGCTGTATAAACCCAGTGTGATGGACATGTCTATAATTCCTGCACACTGGTCAGAGTCCAGAAGAGGGCATCATGCCATCACTCTGTCTATTCCTTTGAGTCGAGGGTCTCTTTCTGAACACTGAAGCACGATTAGTAAAAACTCAGAGACAGAAATTGGGGTTCAACCTGAAGACCAGAAAAGCAAAGAAGCCAGCCATAGGTTCTTACCTCTAACTCAATCAGAAATGACAGTCCTGCCTCCAGGAATCTCAGAATGAGAGCTGTCTCTTCCCATTTTATAATCCTCTCTAGTTCTGGGATTAAGGGCATATACCACTACTGCCTGGTTTCTATGGCAAACTAGTGGGGCTTCTTGGATTAAAGGTGTGTCGTTGCTGCCTGGTCTGTGAGGCTGGCCAGTGTGGCTGTTTGACTTTTCTGATATTTATTAGAATAAAAATGAAACATCACTACAGAATGTAAAGCTTATGTTCCAACCTAGACAGGCCAGCAAGCCCCAGAGATCTTCCTGTCTCTGCTCCCCTGGGAACTGGAATTGCATGTGGATGTCAGCTTGTTTCATGAGTGCTGGGATCCAAACTCTTGTTCATGCTCGTGCAGCAAGTGTTCTCAGCCACTGAGATCTCTCTCTAGGTATCGTTCTGCTGCTCTCTCTCTGCCTCAGGAACTCCAGGTGTGCGCATGATGGTTCACATGATGTTTGATGGTGTGCCCCTAGGTTCCCTGAACTCTGCTCCCTTTTCTTTTTCTTTCCTTTCTAGTCTTCATGTTGGATATGTACTGTAGCCCTGTCTTCAAGTTCCGTTTCTGTTGCAGGATACTTGATCACACTGTGAACCCAGAGGCTGCATTAATTGCTGGAAAAACCTGTTTCTAGTTGTGGTGTGGCTCAGCCCCAGCACACACCTTTAATCCAAGCGCTTTCTGCTTGAATACTGTAGACAGAATTATATAAAGTCAACCATATGTCAAGAGATGGAGCAAGCAACCGGTTGACAGGGAGTGAACATAGGATTATTAAGAAAAAACTTCACAAGGCTAGATAGACACACACGAAGAAGAAGGGAGGGGCATTTTATTTTGAGAAGGCTTCTGGGACATTGGTGGAGGCGGAAGGTCAGCTGGGTGCTGTCTCTGCCTCTCTGAGCAAGAACACTTTAACCCCAACATCTTGTTTCCAAGTCTTTATTGGTAAAATCAAATGATTGAGGTTTTGTTAAAAACAAGTTTCTTCTGACTCTTCAACTCCTTTGGAGAATTTTTCCTTTCAGTTAATATACTTTTTTAACTCTAGGATCTCTATCTAATTTCTTTCTATGGTTTCTCTCCCTGGGATGGGAGATAACTGAGGATTGAATTCAGGGCCTGTGATGCTGGTAAGTGCTGTGCCAGTGAGCTATTGCAGCCCTGTGTCACAAATAGTTTATGATGGCTTTAGACAGCTACACACACACACACACACACACACACACACACACACACACACACACACACACACCCCGCTGGATCAAACACCACACATGCTCCTAAACTACGTCTTCATCCTTGGTTTCTAGTGAGAAGTTATCTGTCAAATTGTTATTTCCATATATGTGAAGAACACCCCCCTCCCTCTTGCTATTTTTAAGGGTTCCTGTTTTGGACTATCCTGATCAGTTTATAACTTATCTAGATGTGATTTTGTATTTACTCACTGGGGCTTCAGTTGATGAACTATTTGGAAAGGATTAGGTGTGTGCCTGGGGGTGGGTCTTGAGGTTTCAAAAGCCAGGCCTAGTGTATCTGTCTGTCTATTTGTCTGTCTGTCTTTTCCTCTCCCTCTCCATTTATGCCTGCCTGCCTGTCTGCTTGTGGATCAGTTACTGTTCTAACGCCATGCCTGTCTGCTTTTCTCCATGACGCTAATGGACTAACCCCCTGAAACTGTAACCATATCCCCAATGCTTTCTTTTTATAAGAGTTGCTTTGGCCAGGAGGTGCTTGCATGCCTTTAATCTCAGAGGGGAGAAAAAAAGAGTTGCTTGGGTCTCTTCACAGCAATAGAACAGTAGCCAAGACAGTAAGTTTCTTGGCTTTGTAAACTCATGTTTTTGGTTTTTTGGTTTTTTTTTTTTAACCAAATATGAGTGGGTTTGTTTGTTTGTTTGTTTTGGTTTTTCAAGAAAGGATTTCTCTGTGTAGCCACAGCTGTCCTGGAACTCACTCTGTAGACCATGCTGGCCTCCAACTCAAAGATCTGCCTACCTCTGCCTCCCAGTGCTGGGATTAAAGGTATATCCCATTTACAGGTCTCCTTTGAGGTCTGCTAAACTCAGCCTCTGGACCAACTCTAGTTCCAGGAATCCAGTACCCCCTTCTGGTCTCTGAGGGCACTGCACACATGTTATGTTATATACATGTAGACAAGCAGTCACATGCACATAAATTAAAATTAAATAAATCTTTAAAAGTGAAAAATAATTTTTGTAGCTAAATCTTTGCAAACACTGTTACTTCTTTAAAATCCTTTCTTAGAAGCTCTTGTTGGGTAAAAAAATTGTACAAGTGGAGCATCTAGTCCAGATAATCCAAAATCTGAAATACTCCAAAGTCTAAAACTTTTTTTTAAAACTTTGTGTGCAAGCAGAGAAGGACACTGAGTGTCCTCTGTCGCCTCTTCTGTATTCCCTTGGACAGGGCCTCTCAGCCTGGAGAGCGTTCTCTCTCTCTCTCTCTCTCTCTCTCTCTCTTTGGATAGCAAGTTCCAAGCATCCTCTGTCTGTGTCTTCCTCCACAGGACTGGGGTTCTAGGCATTCAGGTCCTCTTTTTATGTGGGTACTGGGGATTTACACTTGAGTCCTTGCACTTGCCCGGTGAACACTCTTACATACTGAGCCAGCTTCCTAGCCCCCTCAAACCCAAAACTTTTTGAGCACTAATATGATACCACTAATATTTTTAAAAAGTACAAATTGGAAACACTTGTTTCCGATTGTAAGCATATTTTGCTGTTCTCACTGTTGCGTATGGATGTTTTGCCTGCATGTATGTCTGTGCACCACTTGCATGCCTGGTGCCTGTGAAGGCCAGAAGAGGGTGTCCGGTCATCTGGGACTGTGAGCCACCGTGTGGGTGCTGGGGATTGAACCTAAGTGCCCTGTAAGAGCAGCTGGTGTTCTTAGTTGTTGAGACATTTCCCTTGCCCCCTTTAGAAATGCTTATTTATATGGTTTAGAGGCATTGCATGTGTCACCGTGAGAGCATGGACATCAGAGGACAGCTTGTGGGAATCAGTTCTTTCCTTCTGAGCCCCAAGGATCAAACTCAGGATAAACCCCTTGGATACATCCTTTTGTCCTCAGTTCCCAGCTGGACAAGACTTTCTAGCCAGTGTTCATTGTGCTTTGGTGGCACAGCCTTCAGCTGTGTGTCTAAGATGGTTTGTGAGAGAGGTAACCCTGGAATCCTGTCTGTGGGTGTGAGCTGTGGAAGTTCTGACCTTTCCTCTGTTCTGTCTCCTTCTTTCCCTACCCACTCATTACTGCTGAGAAGTGAATCCCCTCAGCTGCTCTTCCTGTCTGAAATGATGGCATATAATGGTAGTTGGTGGTTAGCTTTTTCATGCCTTTATTTGGCAAAGCTCATGGCTGCAGTCTTCTGTGTCTCCACATTTCCTCTTCCTTTTTTGTCAGATTTGGTTTTGGTTTTAATTTTACACGTGCACAGATGCATAAAAGACACAGCACCATTACTGTAACTAAGTTCTTCTAGTTTTTGTTTCGGCTTTTGAGAAAGGATCTCTTTGTGTAGCCCAGGCTGACCTTAAACTCATGATCACCCTGCCTTGTCCTTCCAAGTGCCCATGCCCAGGGAGAACTCAGTGTATCCCAGCATCTAACACATCTGCCTTGAATATTAGTGTCAAGAGCATCATGTTTGGTGTGAGGCAGTGAACTGTAGTCGCAAGGCTCTCTGCCACATTGTCACCCTAACCTAGAGAGCAGGGAGAATCACAGGCCATCTCCCCACAGTAGCCCTGTGTGTCCTAAGAGAACATTCCAGTGTGTATACGTGTGTGTGTGGTGTGTTTTAGAGTATATGTATGTTTGTAAGTACCTTGTATGCATTTATTTGTTTAGTATGTATGCATGCATGCATTTGTGTTGTGAGAGTGTATGTACATGTGTGGGTACATTCTCTGCATTTATAAGTATGTATACAAATGTGTTTACTGTGTGTAACTATATGGTAGTATATGCATGTATGTGAGAGATATTGTATATATGGATATACAGGTATATATGAGCATAAATTTATAAGTGTATGTATATGCATGAGCAAGTATGAGAGTACCTGTATATTCATGTGAGTGAGTATATGAATGTATATGTATATGAGAGAAATGTGTGCATAAATCTATAGGTATGAAAATATAGATGTTTGGGGCTGGAGAGATGGCTCAGCAGTTAAGAGCACTGGCTGTTCTTCCAGAGGTCCTGAGTTCAATTCCCAGCAACCACATGGTGGCTCACAACCATCCATAATGAGATCTGGTATCCTTTCCTGGCCTGCAGGCATATATGCAGGCAGAACACTATATACATAATAAATTTTAAAAAAAAAAACGAAAAGAAGAAGGAGGAGGAGGAGGAGGAGGAGGAGGGAGGGAGGGAGAGATTTAGGGAGGAAGGATATGTAGATGTTTTTGCTGGTGTGCCTGTCTTGACTTCTTGAATTTCACTCAATTATAGGCAGTTCCCTGTTGATAGTCTTTGTGCTTCTGGCTTGCTTGCTCCTGCTGGGCCATTTCTAAGCCACTGTCTCCTGTGGTTGTATCTACAGGTTTTCCCATGGGCATGTAGTCTCTGTGGATGAGCTGCGTCCCTTCCAGGATCCAGACTTGAGCTTACTGAAGACCGGCTCTGCGTGTCTGGCCAAGCACCAGGATGGGCTTTGGCACCCAGCACGGATCACTGGTGAGATTGCCTATAAGGACCTACCTGGTGGGACCCTTTCTGAAGCATCCTTCCTGTTCTTATAGCCATTCTCCACCTCTGGGTTGGTTTTTTACTTCATCTGGGCCCAAGAGGAGCAAGTCTGCCTTTGCCCCAAGCCCCTTTCCTTCCTGCAAAGCTGCTAACCTACAACCTGTCTCTGTCACCCTAGATGTGGACAATGGCTACTATACTGTCAAGTTTGACTCACTGCTGCTGAAGGAGACTGTGGTGGAGGGGGACAGTATCCTGCCTCCTCTGCGCACTGAGACTGCAGAGTCATCCGACTCAGACAGCGGTGACGCAAGTGATTCCAGCTATGCCAGAGGTATGGCAGAAACCATCAGTGCCCAGAAGCCAGGATGGTGAGGGCATAGAGCAGATTGGTGATCATAACCCAAACAGGCACCCTTTGCTTAGTAATGTACAGGAGATGGCCTGAGAGACCAGAGAGTGTGTGATGGGCCTGAGTAACTTTTGCCTTTAAGAAACAGACACAGCAATCATATGCAACAGTCAGAACTCTCTGAAGCAAGATAGCACCATACTGTCAGAGAGAAGGGAATGTTGGTGCTGTATCTGCCAAGGAGTCAGAGGAAGTAACTGGATGTAGAGTGTAGGGAAGGGTGTCTTCTTCAGATGACTTCCCAGATTTAGAACTTGGGTGCCTGGTACGTAGGTCAGAAGAGATCTTGGCAGATGGAAAATGGGTCTAAGTAAAATAGAGATTTCAGGAAATAAAACTAGGTAATTATAGTTTTCTTGAGAGATGGGTTAGGATGAAGGTAGGAAGATGTCTC
>NC_022033.1:483953-502503 GCF_000317375.1 Microtus ochrogaster | reverse complement strand
GGGTTAGGATGAAGGTAGGAAGATGTCTCGGGGAAGCTGTGCTGTGATTGGTGATTTCTGAACTCCTATCCATCATGGCAGTTAGGAGGCTGAAGCAGTGAAGTTGGTTACAGTGCAGCCATCTCTCAAGGCAGAGTTGACAGGTGTGCCAAGCCTGCTTGGGGAATCTGAGGGGACCAGAAGACCAGACAAAGCCCTACCTAGGAACTAAGTTCTTGCATAGCGTTGGCTAGAACCCACTACTTGGAGTCCTCTCTTTCCTGCAGTGGTGGAACCAAACACAGTGGACACTGGGACCTGCAGCTCTGCCTTTGCTGGTTGGGAGGTACACACACGAGGCATTGGCTCCAAACTCCTCGTCAAGATGGGCTATGAGTTTGGCAAGGGTGAGTGTGTGCTGCCCTGAGGTGGGAGGTTTACCTCAGCCTGTCCAAGTCTGGCAGAGGTGGCAGAAGGCCCTGTCTTTCCCAGGTTTGGGTCGGCATGCAGAAGGCCGGGTGGAACCCATCCATGCTGTAGTGTTGCCTAGAGGGAAATCACTGGACCAGTGCACAGAGATACTGCAGAAGAAAACAAAGGGAAGCCAGGCTGGGACCAATAGGCCTCCAAGATGTCGGAGGAGTGGTGGTAGACCCGAGGGCCGCCCACCCCCTCGGAATGTGTTTGACTTTCTGAATGAAAAACTGCAAAGCCAGGCACCTGGGACCCCAGATGCTGGGGTGGACACTCCAGGGAAAAGGAACAAGGACATGTATCATGCCAGTAAAAGTGCCAAGCAGGCTCTGAGCCTGCAGCTCTTCCAGACTGAGGAGAAGATTGAGCGGACCCAACGGGACATCCGGGGCATCCAGGAGGCCCTAACCCGGAATGCTGGCCGGTATGTCTGGGGTCCAGCTGAGGTAGTATGGGCTCTGGTGGCTGTGCCCACAGGATGCCCACTAAAGGTCACCTGACCTGAGTACCCGAGTCTGAGGGGGTCTGAGTATTAGAGGACAGGCATAGCCACAGCAAGTGGGGGCCTGGTGTGGGAGCCAAGAGACGGTGCTGACCAGCAGGCTCTCCCTAGGCACAGCACGACGGCAGCCCATCTGCAGGAGAAGCTGGAGGGAGCACAGCGGAAGCTGGGTCAGCTGCGTGCTCAGGAGGCCGGCCTACAGAGGGAACGGCGGAAGGCAGACACGCACAGGAAGATGACAGAGTTCTAGCAGCCCTGCCTGTATGGTGGACAAAGCCCTGGGACCCAACTGCATCTGCCTTGGCAGAAAGACAGCTGTGACCCTGACACCTGACGAGCATCCGACGGAGGGGCCAGCCCATGCCTAGGCTGTGCCTCATTCAGCCTTGTCAGCCTAGAGTGTGTGGACACTACTGACTAGATGTGGGGTGAGCCCACCTCCCAGTGTCTTGGGGTATCTCCTTAGTGAGGACATTAAAGTGATTTCATCATAATTTCTCTCACTGGAGACTCAGCTGGCTTCAGGATCTCTGGGGACAAATGGATCTGTGTAGGTCCTGGCAACCGACAGGCAGGCTGTGGGGGGGTCCCAGATGAGGCCGCTGCCTCTGTTCAAGGTCCAAGAGTCCAAAAGAGGAGATTTTTTCCTCTTCTCTCTTCTCTGACCAAGTGAGTAAGGTCATGGAGTGGCCCTTCAGTGCCCAGTACCCACAAACAGGTAGGGTGTGTGAGGTAGAAACCTTTGGGGAACACTGTCTGTGATAAAAGCAGGCAGGCCTGACTTAAGTGGGCTCTGTCCACCTACATCAGGGCAGAGGGCACGGTGCTAGTTTTGTGATAGTTGCCTTTTGATGGCAACAGCCAGGATGAGGTGTGAGGAGGTGAGCAGAGATCATGGGAGCAACTGCGCAAGAGCCGTGTGGCTGCTGGGAGGTGCTCAGAGACACAGGAAATGAGGTGGAGCTCCCCAGCAGCCCACAGAGACCTTCCTGGCTGTCCTAGACAGGGCCAAGCAGCAACCCCACGGTGGCCTTGGTAAGTGCCTGCCCTGTCCTCCCTCCTTGGCCAGTCCCCAGACTTCTCCATGCCCTGGGATCTGGGAGGTATGAACCCAGCCTGGATACGCCATTGAGACTTGGCTGTAGCCAGGTTAGTCAGTTTGGGCCCCTGTTGTCTAAGATGCCCACACTCCAAGCTTGAACAGACAGGCCCTCACCTCAGAAGCCTGTTCACCCTCAACTCTGGGGTGAGCAACTCCAGGAAAAGCAGGGATCCTGGGAAGGGAGGGATAGGGTGGGGATACTTGGCCTTCGTAGCAGCTCCTCCTGTTGAACGAGCCCCCCAACTGCTTAGCTTCTGTAGTGAGTACTCTAGAAACACCACCTGACACAAGGGGTCACTCCTGGGCAGTGGTGGTCAGAGGTGAAGTTTGTGGTCTGTGGCTCAAAGTCAGAGTGATGTCAGAGATTTCCCCAGCGGATGGGTTTGAGTTACAGTGAGTACAGCCTTGTCCGGGTCATAGCTGCCCTGACCATGTTCCTCCATCTCTAATAACTAAGGGAGTAGACAGAGCTTCACTTTTTTTTTTTTAAACCAGGAACCCTAGCCAGAGAAGGAAAGGTGGGTGCCCATGGGGCAGGGCAAAGATGCAAAGCCTTGGGGGTTTCCGGTATGCTGAGTCAACCAGGGAGGAAGAACCCACCAGCTGGGCGAGGGCTGCAGTGGAGCTGCAGGTGCTGGTCCCTCAGGCAGCCCCCAGAGCTCATCTCTCCTGTTCCCAGGTCTCCCTTCCCTGTTTACAGGATGAGGCCACCAGTGCCTTTAGCCCCGCTAGCCCTCTGGGTCCTGGGGTGCTTCTCCCTGCTCCTCTGGCTGTGGGCACTGTGCACAGCCTGCCACAGGTATGTGCCTGGGGCTGTGTCTGCCCTCTCCACGTATGACTCTGCACGTGTGTCTATACTGGGCCTGGGCCAGGACCTTCCTCTGCCCACTGGACTAACGGCACTCTTGCCCCTAGGAAGCGGGCTCAGAGGCAACAAACTGGGCTGCAGGGCAGTTTGATACCAGTGGAAATGGTGAGTGCCAGATTGTCCCTGGGGTCAGGGCAAGGACATCAGGGAATCAACCAGACTTCCTTACCCCTAGTCACTACTGAGACAGGCCCACGTCCGCTCCCTCAGCAAGTCTGACACCAGATTGCATGAGCTTCGCCCAGGCCTACGCTGCAGCATAGGTGAGCTCCTTGGGAGGCCATATATGTAGGGCTGGCCCACTGGGGCCAGTCCTGTTGCCTTAGCCTCTCAGTGACTTCTGCCTTGATCTTATCCCTAGCCCCACGGCCTGCTAGCATGGATCTCCTACATCCACACTGGCTGGAGGTATCCAGGGGCAGCACCAGGTCTCAGGTAATCCCCTCTGCCTTCCCACCTCGGCAGCTGCCCAGGGCCCCTCCTGCTGCCCCTGCAACTAGCCCTGAGGCCACTTACTCCAATGTCGGACTGGCTGCAATTCCCAGGGCCAGCCTGGCTGCCAGCCCTGTGGTGTGGGCTGGAACACAGCTGACCATTAGCTGTGCCAAGCTTGGGCCTGGGGCCGAGTATGCCTGCATCCAGAAGCGCAAAGAGACAGAACAGGGCTACCACGAATTGCAGGAGAAGGCTAAGGTGATCCCAGCTACTCAGGTAAAGTGAGCCTGGGTAGGGTAGGGGCAGATGGGACTGAACCCACCCGGCAGAGGACAATGCCAAGCCCTCCCTGGGTTTGCTTCCTCTCTCCAGATGGATCGCCTGTACTCCAGGGTCTGCAAGCCTAAAAGGAGAGACCCAAGACCTGGCACAGATCAGCCGGATCCCCAGGGTGGGAGAGGAATTGTGGCCCTTGGGAGTGATGTGGAATATGAAGCCATCGCTCTCAGGGGCCGGGATATGAACCAAGATCCCTTAGAAAACGTGTATGAAAGCATCAGGGAGATGGGCCCCTGAGCATCTGAGCCTCACATCCTGTTTATTAACACGCGTTGACACAGTAAGGGTACCAAGGTTTGATTGCAGATCCTCCAGTGTCCTTCCACCCCCCACAGCTCACAGCACAAATTTCAGGTCCAGTCCTTGTGGCCTAATTAAATCTCTGTCATATAAGGTTGGCTCTCAGTTGCTTTTTTTGTTTTTTTGAAAGCTGGAATGGTTCTAGTGGGAGTTTTCCGAAGGGGTTATAGGTATCCCTTTCTGATCTTTGGGAGAGTTTCCTTATACCTGCTTCCTGGCCCCTGAGTCTGTGGGCAGGAAGAAAGGTTTCCCAGGCTGGAGAGTCTGGGACATCGTGGTCAGTTGAAAGTATGGGATCTGTACCTCAGATCCTCCTGGAGCCTCTGCCACCATCCCTTGAGGTTACGTAAGTAGGCAGAGGTAGACAGTACAGTATTAAAGAATAACCTATTTCCAAGAGGCCGGCCGGGAAGGCGCAGACCGTTCCCAGCTCTGATAGCTCAGTGCGCACCCCACTTCCCTGTGAAAACCAGCCCTTGGGCTGCAGGGTGCACAGACTGTCAAGGCTGTCAGCCGGAGTTGAGCTGACCCCTCCACTAGCCTGAGTTGGAGCCCCTGCAAGGCAAAGCTCAACCACTTGGGGTGTTTGCCATGTGAGGGCCAATGGGCGTGCGCAGTGGGGCGGAGCTCCTAGGGGGATGTAGTCAAGCAGCTTCGGGGACAGTGGCATGGCGCGGATCGAGGTCGGATCCCGGGTGGAGGTCGACCGACCTGGCCCTGATTTGGGGCCCAATCAGGCTAAGTCTAGCCTTAATTCTGTAACGTAGGCTTCCGGAAGCCCATGGAGGCTGAGTGCGCCCAGGAACTGGGTCTGGCGGGTTTGTGAAAGTCACCCGCCCCACTCCGTGGGTCAGGACCTAGCGTCCGTCCGTAGCCTCCCCAGATCCCAGTGGGCTGCAGTGCCTGAGTGCAGAGGGTCTGAGTCAGAGTGCCACGCCACCACAGGTACCGGTGGGCAGGGGGACTGCCAATTTTTTTTCCCTGCAAAGACGGGCATCGGATCTATACAAACTTTGGGCCCTGAAGGCGTGGCAGCTGGAAGTGTTGCATCGGCCTGTGAGTGTGTCCCTGCGTGTGCCCACACCCCCATCCCAGGCCAAGCAAAACTGACAGACCAAGCAAAAGCTTCCCGCCATGGGAGCAGGGGGCGGAGCTAGGGCGGGGCCATGCGGTACACACTAGCTGCATCTGGTGTGGTAGCGGGACACTAAGCAGAGTTGAGGTAGAGTCTGGGGTCCAACTCTTCCACGGAGCCCTCCCACCCCCATTTTCAGGGTCCTTCTATAGGTGGCGACCTTGCAGGCTTGGAGTTCTCAGAGCCACAGGAACCTTAGGCTATGAAGCCTCGGGAACCAATTTTTGAGCCTCAACACAGCTCCCAGTGCCTTCTTTGCACATTCCGGTGCCAATAAAGAGGTGAGGTGGGACTGATGAGAGGTGGATGCTGGCACAGATGGCAGCCTTTGAAGACTTCAGTGGAGAACAAGTCAGGTTCCCCAGGTTCCACCTCCCCACTTGCCAGCTCTATACTCCTAACTGACAGTGCAGCAGGGCCTGGGGACCAGCCTGTGCTTAGAGCACAATCTAACTGCTGCCAAAGGCTTGCTGCTCTGCCCTCCTAGCCCACCCAACCCTCCCCTGGCACTTGACCTACGGTTGCTATTGCACACCATGGTTAATGTGTGTTAGCAGAAAGGTCTGAGCCATAGCTGGCCTCACCCCTTCTAGTGGGCCGGACCTCTGCTCAACACCAGGGTCTGAAGGGAGCCATTGCGGAACAAAGCCCAAGTTATGGAGAACTCGGGCCTTTCGTGGATCCTGATCCTGTTCTATAGTTCCTGGATTTCCAGCTCTGCAACCTGAGCTGGGGGTGAAGCCAAGCCTCCTACCCAGAACGTGGAGTGGCGCAGCCTGATGCCCACATGTGTCCAGGCTGCAAATGTGTGCGGGGATCTGGGGAGGGGCCTAGAGTACTTGTTGACCCCTGACCTCATCTCCAGAACCCCCCCCCCAGGAAAAGCCCAGCTGAAAGAGGTCATGGCCGCTACAGCCCTTACGAGCCTGTCTACCAGCCCCTCTGTCACCTTCAGCAGCCCAGGTGAGATTCAGAAATCTATGCTCAACTATGGACAGGGTCCAGAACTTCTGCTATTCCGGGATACTGAAGCCACCAAGCCTCTCTATGGGGCAAGCAATGCCCCCAAACCTAATACGCACTTTCTAAGCTTGTCTCAAGTTCTCTAAGAGACACCTGGACCCTGAGTGCCCTTCACTGAGGTCAAAACTGCACCTCCACTTTGCTGGCCATGCTGCTTCCTGGCCATGCAGCAAGCACTCCTGCCTTTCCTCGGCTAGCGAAGCTTCTCTCCAAGTCTCCGAGGCCAAATTCTCCTAGGCGTCCCTGCTCCACAAGGCTCACCTGAACAGGTGGCAACTCAAAATCAGGGACTTGGAGAGAGCCAGCAGGAGCATTATCTGCAAAGTAGCTCGAGTCTTCCGAGCTCCTAAGTGCAATGTCCCTGCAGACATGGAAGGAGGCCCTGGTTCATCTCTCAGGCAGCTACAGCAGCAGCAGAAGCAACAGCGGGGGTAGGCTGGGCTGGGTGGTGACTGTTGACCTGGGCTCCCATCACTCCAGGGCTTTATTCAGGTCACGTTCCAGTGTCTGCGGAAGAGAGGTGGAAAGGTGCCGAGTACAGCATCTCCATCAGGGATGGAGACACACACCCACCTGGTGCACCTGCGGTGTGGTGGGACTGGGGGTTTGGCTAGGGTGGGATCAGGCCTGACAACTCTGTTTCTGGCAGGAGACAGGCGGAGCCAGAGCAGAGTGAAGGGGAGGAAGACTATACTACATGGAGCTGGATGTTGGCGTGGACATGCGGGCTGACCCAGGGTCTCCTGCAGTCTCCACCCCACTCACCTTTGCTCATATGGAGCTCTTCCCAACCTGCTACAGCCCCTAACTGTGTTTCCATTTCCCAAGCTCAGCTCTTCAGCTGTTCCACAGGTATGCCAGTGACCAAGCTTACTAGCAAGGTGAGGCCACAGATGGATATTGGCGGCAGGTCTCAGAGTGCTCTAGAGAGATACAACAGGGATTGTGGCTCCTTTCAGAGCTGGTGCCCCCCCCCAATCCACCTGGAGCCACAGCCCACTGAGGCCCAGGCCTACATACCAGCCCTGCCTGCCGAGCTTGGGGCCAACCCAAGGTACGTGTTGTTTGAGGGTCTGGGATGTACTAGGCGGTAAAGGTCTTAGCTGACAAGTCTCCATGCCCCCTGCACGGGCCCTCCAGGAAGCCCTGGGGTGATGCCAAGGAGTGCCAGAAAGTGTACTGCAGGGACCACAGGGTCCTGTGGTGCACAGCCTGCCAGCGGTTCCTGGACTGAGCCCATCCATGACGCAGCTGCCTGGCCTTTCTCCCACTCCAGCCTGAAGCTACAGCAAACCTGTGGTGGATTTGATGGCCTTGGCTCCTAGAGGTGGAGGACTGACGAGTACTCAGAGTACCCTGGAAGAAAGCAGCATTTCTGCACTAAACCCTAACTGCACGCTATCCTTTTGGCCCCAGGGGCAGCTTGGCTCCCTGCCTGTCACTCACAGACTCGTCAAAGATGTCAGTGGGCTCTGCTAGAGCCTGTTTAAGTTGCCCTCTGGGGGGTGTCAGAGGGAGGACTCTCCTGCCCACATTTAAAGATAGTTTTCCTGGCCAGACTGGGGCTGACATTTTTCCATGTTAATGAAGCTCAGGTGTCTTGTGTCTGGGTCATACCACAGAAAAATTAAAAACTGTGGGGGTTGTTTGTTTGTTTTCCAGATACCAACGTTATCTCCTGGGGAAAGAAGTGAAACTAGGAGGAAAATGGGAAATGAATGATAAGCATAGGGGCTGGGGGCTAGCTCCATTCAGGTTGGGGTCCAAGGAAGGGTACTATTTGAAACCACACAGGAGGCGTCTGCATGGAGCAGCAATTTCCCATTTTATTTAAAGTGATCGCTTTGCAAGAATGTCTACACTAATCCCATCACAGAAAGAAAACCCACAGGCAACCTGGTACACCGAGGCAGACAAGGAATCGCTTGAACCGCTAGAGAGAAGGTAATCTTTACTTGTCTGTGGGTGTTGTGAACCCCACCAACTGATTATGACAAGCCTTCTGCAAATATTAAACACATCTTCAGTACAAACACAGGTTTATAATAATTAATATAAAGTCAATATAATATAGATTATCCCCAGAAAAAAATCAACAATCTTCAAACACTGCATTTTTTTTTTACTTTTTGTTGACAGATTGAAAGCATGTTAAAAAATAAATAAATAAGAAAAGCACACACAGCACCCTCACTACAAGTGATCCTACAAGAGCCACTTACAAAACACAACAGAATCTAAAAAATAATACCACCATTATGGCTTTCTTAGGAGTTGTACATGTCATAGGATGAGCCAAAGTAAGATTATCTTCCATAATATTGCAAAAAGTTCCAGTTTTGCATTTCCTCAGGTTTTTTTTTAAAAGGAAAATGTGAAAAATTGGAAACATAACTGTGTCTTTTGAGTTAGGTCCCTGTCAAGTCCTAGAAGTGTCCTGTTCCCCAAAACGCAAACTGGTCAGGATTCAGAGACCCGTACAAAAATCATATCGTTTTCCCACCTCAACCCTAACACCACCCACCCCATGGAATATATTTTCCACTCTGGTGTTACAAACACCAAAATACAGACACACACACAAAATACAAAATGTGAAATGTAATCTACACATTTTCTTCATAAAAAAATATTTATTAGTTTGAACATTGAATAAAAAAAAAAGTCACATAAAAAAACAAAAAAAACCAATACATACGTCTTTTCCCTCCATGCCTCCTGAGATGGATGTGTTCATCTGGATCTCTAAAATTCCACTTTCCAACTGGAAACTGAGCCAGAACAAAGCCTGCCACATGGCAAACACTTGGAAGGTGGTGGGACCAGAACTGGGCCCCTCAGTTTTCTGGTACAGTACTGGTTTTAAGGAAGTGCCCCGTGGTACCAACAGGGAACCCCAGAAAGGCCAGCAAAGGCAAGTCTGGAAGGGAGGCCAGTCAGAGCAAGACATCCTGAGAGTGGAGGCACAGGTGCCTTGGGAGGTGGGCCGGGGTCCTGGGTCCTAGGCAGGGCAGCCTGAGAAGTAGGGACTGATACAAAAACCCAGAGACAGTGGTAGCAAAGGTCTAGTTTCCAAATGCATTTTATAAGAAAGTGTTTAGAAAAGGCATTGTAAAAGAGGGAGGAAGTTCTAAGTCTGGGAGCCCTCGAGGGGGCCTGGCAAGGCTAGATGGTCTCAACCTGGAGTTTTGTTGGTGAAAGGGGGTCTAGCTACGCTGCCACACTGGACGGAAATGTACTCCAGAACCAGCATGCCTCAGAGGGAGAGGGCAGGGAGTGGAGAGGACATAGCTTTCAGACAATGGCTCCTACACTCTTGTAGAGTCCTGGCCCCTTTCCTCTTGACTGTTGTTTTGTTTGAAACAAAAGCTGTGATTCCTTCCTTCTGTAGGGCCCGCCCTGCATCCTTCTGTAGCTCAGGCAGCTGGTACCTGGGGAATGTCACCAGGTGACATATGCTCTTTATAACCACTGGGACCTAAATTAATTTTATGGGGCTTCCTCTTACTTACCTAGTGAGAACAGAAGTGGGGGGGGGGAGTTTAAAAGCCATTTGACTTAGTGTTTGAGAAAGGAAAACCAAAATTCTCTAATTGGCCCTAATGATTTAGCCTGATGAGCCCTTGCACAGGGTGGGGTTAGCCCATCAGCAGCTCACCAGGGGATGCACTGAACAGCAGTTCAGTGGGCCTTTGGGAGATGAGGTGGGTGAGGGATGGAATGTTTCATGGTTTGTTAGAAATGGCCTCAAGAAGAGGGCCGGCTGCAGCATCTATATCTATCCGGCAGGTTATGTGGACAGGTGCCTCTCTGGGCCTCAGAGCCATAGAAATTAAGCCCACACTTTTCACAGAGCAAGTGTGAGCACCTTTAGAAATAACAGGAAGAGCCGGGCGGTGGTGGCGCACGCCTGTAATCCCAGCACTCAGGAGGCAGAGGCAGGCGGATCTCTGTGAGTTCGAGGCCAGCCTGGTCTACCAAGGGAGTTCCAGGACAGGCTCCAAAGCTACAGAGAAACCCTGTCTCGAAAAAACCAAAAAAAAAAAAAAAAGAAATAACAGGAAGAGGGCTTGAAAAGTTAAATGAAATCACTTGTGCAGAGTCCTGTTAAATGAAAAAAACAATTTGAAACAAAGTAACCTCTAGTAACCACCTGAAAATGTCTCTGACTTCTTTAAAATTTGGTTCCTAGGCAGGGAGGCGTCAGCAGCACACTGCAGCTAGGAACACCCACCTCCAGTGTTAGCAGCAACAAAGGCAGGAGCTTGAGCTCTGTCTGATCCAAGGAGGGGTGAGCAAGGGCGCAGGCAGAACTCAGGGTGCACAACGGGGCTCTCCAAGAAAGTGCACACGGAAGGAAGAGCTGTGGCCCATGCAACTCAACCATGTGGGCCTGAACGGGGAAAGCATCCAACCACAGGTCCCTTCTTGAACAGAGCCTTCTTCCCCTTTGGCCTGCCAGTTGCGTAGCTGCTTCCAACAGAGTTAGCACCTGGAGCCTTGGGCTTCCAGAGAGGCATCTGCAGCCATTTTATGTTAAGCACCAAAGCCTGGAGGTAAGAGGATTGCAGGGCTTATGCCCACTAGATTCTACCAGCTGCCACGGGGCAGCAGGAACCAAGAGGACAAAGTGACAGGGCCATTGCCCATAACCTGACTGCCAAAGGACGGAGTGGAAGGAGACTGAGCAATGCTGTGGGTGAAACAGAACTCAACACCTACTCAGACCTGAGGGCTGGGGGATCGCCCTCATGACCCTCACTAGTGCTGACCCTGACCTGGTCACTGAGGCATCTTGCATTCCTAGCCAGGTTCACAGCAAAGGACTCCGTTGATACCCTGAGGGAGCATGCCCAGGCCTTGGGGCAGCCCTGCTCACACATGTAGACACACCTGCTGGGGACTCCATTAATAATACCTGGGCAGGTGGGAGTAGGCCTCCCTTTTCCTAAACCTACACTGTACCCCTCACTTTGTTCGGTCCTAGTGCTCCCCCGTCTCTGGAGTCACACTCACTTCTTAGTTCAAAGGACCAGTTTCTGCAAGGGGGGAGGGTTACAGGCCAGAGGAGGGCCTGAAGGAAGAGCTTCAAGGAGTCAGCATGGCCCTGCTCCTGGGTAAGTAAAGACCTACTAAGACACACACAGGTGCACACCACCCACCCTGCCCACCAGAGCAAAGCCCCTAGGAGATCCAGGCAAAGTCCTTCTCAGGCTCCCCAGAGGGGCTGTGCGGCCCCCGTGGAGAGTCCTCGTCATCCTTGTCATCTCCCAGCAGCGCGTCCTCGTGTGCCAAGCCCACGTCGTCCTTCCATTTGGCCACGTCCTCATCCTCATCCTCACCCAGCTCCTCCTCGCCTTCCCCTCGTGGATCGTCGGGGTCTTCCAGGTAGGGCCCTTCACCAGCAAACAGGGCCTCAGGAGAGCCCTCACCTCCTCCACCATGGTCCAGCGGTGTGGCCACACCCCGGCCAGCACAGTCTGCACATACACCATGACGACGAGAACCATGCTTAATGCCCACGCTGGCTGCAGACATGAACACACGGCTGCACACCTTGCACACGTACTTCTTGTCCTTGCTGTGGACCTGGAGGGACAGAACAATCAGTGGAGCGGTGTTGGAGTGAGGAGCACAATCTTTACTAGGCCATGAGAGACACAGGAGGGACAGTCCCTGTCAGGGAAAGGAGGGGACATCCATCTGGAGCCAATGTGGGCAGTATCACTAGAGACAGCAAATCATCCTGACTTAAAGGGAATGCTATAGGCACCAGGGTAAACAACGTCATGCACTCAGCTATAAACTGGGCTAGTCCCAGCATATCCATATCCAAGTTCTCCCACTCAATGGTATGTAGGTACACTTCTCACTTGTCATACTCCTTCCTCTGCCTGAAGAACCCTTCCTATAAACTTCCCTGCAGGGCAGGATGAGGGGCTCCTATCAGATCCCTAGAGCAGCTCTGGAGCCCAGCTGCCATTAGCTCTGTACAGGGAGAGCAGCTGGCCCAGCAGCCCGGGTGATACGGAATTAAATACAACACTGCTCACCTGAGTGCACAGGACAGGGAGCCCATACACAACCGTGATTGGAAGCTGCAAGTGGAATCTGTCTTCCAGGAAGCCCAGGACAGACTGGTGCGTTGGGCTGCATAGGAGCCCCAAGTGAGAGGGAGAAGGTTCAGCATGGATGGGAAGCAGACTGGAACCTGGCAGCAGGGCAATGAAGTGGAACCCTAGCCTGGCTGCTATGCACCTGTTTCCAATTAAAAGGGGCAGCTCCTTCTGTCCTGCTCTCTCAACTGGAAGGCAAGGACAGAGGTTAGCAATCAGGGTCTGCAGAAGAGACATGGCAGCCAGGGAGGGACAGCAGTGCCCTGTCCACTGTAGTATTTGGCTGGAAGACACCTACTCAGTAGAAGGTCCTTGAAAGTACAGAAGACAAAAGCCTGGAGCTCCTGGAAGGGACCCAGGAGACCTGAGCTTGAGGAAGTGTGCATAGGAACCAATGTACTCTATCTACACAGTTGGCCAGTGCAGAATTGCCTTCCTAGAGATGAGCAAGGACAAGGTAAATGGGACTTGTGGAGTACCCGGGGCCTTCTCAGCCTGCCAGAGCCACTGCACCTCCTTACATCTAGGGTCTGACTCTAAGCTTCAAAACTGGAGGATGAGGAACCCAGAGGAGACCATGGCTATCCCTGGCCAGGCAGCCCCAGGCCATACACAGATGGCCTGTTCTCGGTTCAGCAGTCTAGGGTAGGAAGCTGGCCCAGATCCTAGGCTCCCGACTCCTTCCTTCCTGTGCTGCCACCAGGACCTGCCAGAGAACAGGCTACATGAGCAAGTGACTCACCTTTCTGAATCTGCCAGTTCCCCGACTACTGTCCACAAGATGTCACTGTGGTTCTATGTCTGGGCTTTGTGGCTCTGCTGCTAAGCCCCTTTCTGAATCTGCCAGTCCCCCGACTATAAACACAACACAAGATGTCCCTGTGATTCCATGTCTGGGCTTTGTGGCTCTGCTGCTAAGCCCCTTGATGTTGTTATGGCGCAGTACAATCCACTCCTTCCTGATCCCTGGGAAAGTGCAGCAGGACGGCTCTCAGCACCGTCTCCACCTATGAGGTTCCTGGAGGGGCTTTGCATGCCAAAAAAATGTCAGGGCAGTAGATACTGCTGTGGTGAACATGGTGGTTTGGGCTTCAGAGCTGCCTCTAATGCAGAGGGCTCCACTTTTTCAAAGACTGCACCCCAAGGAAACTAAAGGATTAAACTATATGGACCTTTCCCTCATGCAAGCCCTGACATAGGGAGCATCAACATCAACTGAGCCTGGCACACAGGATGGCATAGAAGTTATCCTCCTCCTGCCTCCTCCTCCAAAATGGGGATTACAGACACGTGCTACCACACTAAGCTTCCACATTTTAAGTACATTTTTAGAAAGTTATGATGAAGAGCAGGCACAGTGACCCAATCTCAAACAAAGTGAGTGTGATTTGATTTGCTCAAGAAAAGGCAGCAATGCACACTGTTAAGGCTTTCCAGCACCTATGAGCTTAAAAAAAAAAAAAAGACAGTTCTCTTTGAATAGGAAAAGCTGGGTGGAGGCGCCAGCATTCCACTTAAATTTTTCTGTAAGTTTGTAAAGCAATATTTGTGGATGCAACAAAAACAAACACAAAACTAGTGAAAGTATTTTCTTTCTTTCTTTTTTTTTTTTTTGAGACAAGATCACATGAATCCATTAATCCACTATATAACTAAGGATGGCCTTGATTTTGGTATCTGTCCTGGAACTCACTTTGTAGACCAGGCTGGCTCGCAGAGATCCACCTGCCTCTGCCTCCTGAGTATTGGGAACTAAAGACAAGTCCCAGCACCACCTGGCCGGCCTTGAATATTTTTTTTAATTTATTGTATTTATGTGTGTGCGTGCACACCAGCACCATTCTTGTCCACACAGAGGAAAACCCACGGAAGTCTGTTCTCTCCTTCCAACCGTGTGCATCCTGGGGATTAAACCCAAGTTGTCAGACTTGGTGGGAGGCATCCACTGAGACAACTGAGTGTCTTCACCCTGAACTTCTGATACTCTCCCTCCACTCCCCAAGGGCTGGTATCACAGGAATACACCATCACATGGTACTAGGGATTGCATCCAGGGCATTACGCACACGAGGCAAGCACTCTAATGACTAAGCCTCATTAGTAAAAAGATCTACATCCAGCTCTAAGACCTCAAGCAGCTATGAGCGGCCATGCACACAGAGGCTAGGACCCGAGACTAGGGCAGGGGCTGGGTTCTGCTCACAGCAAGTCAGGTAGATCCTCAGAGTCACTAACTTTGGACAAGCGCCTGCAGGGACGTCTACCAGGACTGCAATCAGTCAATGAACTAAGGAGTGGCCCAGCTGGCAGTGAGTTCTCACATGGAAGATGACCTGAGATCCCCTAACTCCACTCTCCTCTAAATGTGCCCCTCCCCAAGCCCTGGTTCATTGTTAGGGCTCCAATTCCTTGAGTTCAGCCTGCCATGAACTGCCTATACCTGCTTGACTTTGACTTTGCTGGTGTATCTTACCTGAACCAATCTACCTGTTTCTGAACAAGTTCTTCTGTCATCTCTTGGCCAAACAAATTCATCCTTCAAACCCTCCACTTGAAAATGGCATGCTAGGTACTGAGAGCCAGGCACAAGAGCAGGGATATAAACGGGCAGATCAAAGTGCAGATGGCGGTATACACTCTGCAGCGGCTGAAGAGGCCAGCAAGTGGACAGCTTGTGATGTGCTACCCGACTCTGTACTCAGACAGGCCCGGAGTCCCCGCAGAGAAGCACAGTGATGTGGCAAGAGGCAGTTCTCCCTCTTCTGTTCTACGCTCGCCCCTGAAAGGCACATAGTGCTGGGGGGTGTCCTGGGTACCCTACACCCTCCTCCTGAGCTGCCTGTCAGGACATCTTAAGCCAGCGCATCAAGTGCCCCGCCCCCATGCCCCACTAGCACCCTGCACTCACCAGAGTGTGTCGCTTCATGTGTTCTCGCCTAGTGAACTTCTTGCCACAGATCTCACAAGGGTAGGGTCGCTCTCCAGTGTGTGAGCGCATGTGTCGCTTAAGGATGCACTGGTGCATGGCCGAGAAGCTGCAGTAGGGGCACTTGAACTTCTTCCTAATCACTGTGAACTCGTTCACTGAAAGACAGTGGCAGAGACATTAGCATCTGACCCCATACAGCGAACCACCTCACTCCACCTTCAAACAGATGGTCTACCCACTCATCAGACTGGCACAAGGAGATGGGTATAAAGCTCTCAGGGGCCTCCCACAAAACAATCTTCCAGGCCTCGGCTAAGAAGAGACCAAGAGCTTCACTGAGCCAGCAGCGAACAAGCAACCCTGCATGGCTGTCTACATCCTATTCAGAGTTTCCCTGGACACCAAAGCATGCCATTGAGCAAGGGTATATCAGACGCAACCCTGGAGAGGAAGATAAGAAAAACAAGCATTCCTGTGTGGCACAGGCCAAGAAGTTAGAAAAAATAACCAAATGCTTTACTATAGTTCTGGCCTGACATCTGCAGCAAGGACACATCATTGCCATCTCTACTAAGTGGATACAATCAGGCTCAAAACTCAGGGAATCCCTAGGTGTCTCCAACGCTAGTCTGCTCCTGAGGCCCCAGTCACAATGTGGAGCCTTGAATTTAACAGCAGGGAGAGCAACCCCGAGGGCACCTGGATGTGTACAGGCCCTAATGACAGAGCGCTTCTAGGTACGTACAATGTGCTTCAGGCAGGTGAACACTGGGTAGGTACTCTGTGCTAAAAGACAGAGTACTTGCTAGTCCTGGAGAGGCCCTGAGCTTATACCTAGTCTCTGTAAGCCAGACTGTGGTCTCCAGAGCCACTGCACACATCCCCAGTTTCTGTGTTCCTAAAAAGGACAGTGAGAACATCATCCCCATGGCTTTCTCTTCCTTAAGATCTTAGCCAGGCCATGGTGATGAAGCCTTTAATCCCAGCACTCGGGAGGCAGAGGTAAGTCGATCTCTGAGTTCAAGGCCAGTCTGGTCTATGAAGCCAGTTCCAGGACGGGACAGGCAACATAGAGAAATGCTGTCTTGAAAAACAAAAACAAGCAAAAGATTTTAAAAATATTTAAGCTCTTTGAGTGTGTATGTGTAGCAAGCTGGTCTACAGGGAGGAGCTGGGGTAAGAGTGGGGAGGGAGAATCAGCACAGCCTAGAGAGTGAAACAGACACTGTGCTCAGTAATCTGGTTTCTTTTCCTTGTATAAACACTCTGTGTAAACTGGACAGAATCTCATACGTAACATATTTGTGACCTCATTTTAAAGCCATGCTTTTTAACCACATATCTTTCTTTATTTTTATTTATTTTTTGTGGGTTTTTTTTTTTAAGACAGGATTTCTCTGTAGCTTTGGAGCCTGTCCTGGATCTCTTGTAGACCAGGCTGGCCGCAAACTCACAGAGATCCGCCTGTCTCTGCCTCCCGAGTGCTGGGATTAAAGGCATGTGCCACCGCAGTCCGCAACCACGTATCTTTTAAGTGTTTGAATAATCCGCAAGTTCACAGAGATGGTTGTTGTTGGACATCTCCATCACTTCCATTATTCTTGCCCACAGTCAACTCTGCATGGACCCTGACGGGTGGAATCAGCCAACCCCAGTGCCCAGTGCCAGGGGAGTGTGTCAGACAGGCCTTCCTGGAAGCGGGTCCCAGGAGACCTGAGCATGTGGCAGTGGTGGTCGTGGGATGCCAGGGTGTCTGTGTGTACTAGATAGGCACAGAGGCAAAGCAGCTGGCGTCTGACTGCATAATGAGGACCAGCAGGGTACTCATGCCAACCGACAAAGGGGACAGACATGTCTGGCCATTACCCACAACACTCCTGAAGCTTCCAAAAGGGAAAACATGAGCTACTTTTTTTCTTTTCCTTCTAGGTCTTGGCTTGGCTCCCACTCCAGGTCACAGAACACTCTTCAGGCTAGTCTCGTACTTCCACAATGGCCCTTCTCACTCCCATGACTCCTCTTACCACACCTAAAATAAACGGGCTACTCAAAGACAGAAAGGGGAAACAAGGAACCAAGTTTCTACAATGTTTTCTTTAAAGATATCTTGGGGACGTATCCATTATTTCTATCCTCTTATAGGCACGAAAATCAAATTTGGAATGGCGGGGCTGCGGAGATGGCCCAACAGTTACGAGGACACAGCAGCCTTGCAGAGAACCTATGTGCACAGCCACCAGTAACTCCAGCTCCATGTGGCCCAATACCCTCTTCTGGCCTCCACGGTATCACCCCACACATACATTTATAAAAACAAAGTAGTGACTTTTTTAAATTATAGGGACTGGAGAAAGGACTCAGTGGTTAGGAACACTTGCTGCTCCTTTTGAGGATCCAAGTGGTTTACAACTGTCTATAATTCCAGTTCCAGGGATCTGATGCCTTCTTTTGACCTCTGTAAGCACCAGGTATGCATGTGGTGCAGATAGAGATGCAAGCAAACATTCCTATGCACAAAAAGTTTTAATTTAGGCAGAGGCAGGCGGATCTCTGTGAGTTCGAGACCAGCCTGGTCTACAGAGCTAGTTCCAGGACAGGCTCCAAAGCCGCAGAGAAACCCTGTCTCGAAAAACCAAAAAAAAAAAAAAAAAAGTTTTAATTTAACTGTCTTAATTGCATATTTATATTTAAGTACATAGTTCAGGCATACATGTTAAATTAGGACTTATAAATAGAAAGCTTTTTAATTTTGTTTTTCGAAGACAGGGTTTCACTATATAGCTCTGGTGGTTCTGTAACTCACTACGTAGACCAAGCTTGCCTCAAACTCACAGGGATCCACCTGCTCCCACATGCTGGGATTAAAGGCGTGCACCACCTCACCTAGCTACAGAAATATTTCTTTCCTTAGAAAACAACTGAGACTGGACAAGCACCATGACCCTGTCATTGTGACAGGCTTTGTCCAGAGTGGCAGATAGATGCTTTGCTTAAACCCTGGACTTCCAAGCCGGGCAATGGTGGTGCACGCCTTTAATCCCAGCAATCAGAAGGCAGAGGCAGGTGGATCTCTGAGTTCAAAGCCAGGCTGGTCTACAGAACAAGTTCCAGGGCAACCAGAGCTACTCAGAGAGACCCTGTCTTGAAAAAACGAGAGAGAGAGAGAGAGAGAGAGAGAGAGAGAGAGAGGGTCTCAAGTCAACTACAAAGTCAGGACACGAGATGACATCAACAACAGGAGGAATTTGGCAATGTTAGCCTTACACCTAGAGGCTATAACGCTTATATACACAGGGAACATCTTACGAAACTGCCTATAACTGATAAACAACTGCTTTTCTTTTTTTT
>NC_022033.1:462111-482983 GCF_000317375.1 Microtus ochrogaster | reverse complement strand
AGACCAGGCTGGTCTCGAACTCACAGAGATCCGCCTGCCTCTGCCTCCCGAGTGCTGGGATTAAAGGCGTGCGCCACCATCGCCCGGCTGTTTTCAGAATTTTTAAACATTTGTTACTACATTTAATTATTTATTTGGGGGCATGCCTGGGACAGGTAGATGACAACTAGATACAGGAGTTGGTTCTTGCCTTCCACTGTGTGGGCTCAAGGGATCAAGCTTGGTGGTAAGTGTCTTCACTTGCTGAGTCATCTTGTTTTAATCTTATGGGAAGCCTCCATAACTTAAGAATCATCTGCAGCCTACTCAGAGCATCCCCACAAGCCAAGCGAGTCAGCCCCAGAGGCAGTGAATGGCTGCTCTGCTCCTGCTTGTGTCTGTCGAGTTATCCAATCATGATTGGCTGGATTTGGTCAACATCAGCCTGGGGAAGTGCGGCTGGTTCTTGTTTGTTGCAACACAGTGTTCCTTTGTGTGACCTAGTCACAGCAAGCCCCTTTCTGCAGACTCATCTGGCTTAGGAAGCAGTGGTGCTGACATGGGACCTGCGTGTGCCTTGGTGGTCAGGAACTCTTATCTCTCTTGGGCACCAAAGGAAGGAAATAGACCACACACTAAAGGCTAAGCAGCTTTTCCAAAGTTTACAACCTAACTCAAGTTACTTTTGGTGCATGGCGAGGACACAGAATTTTTCTTCTGGGTGGATTTCCAGTTCTCTCAGGACCATGTGTCAGGCACAGCGCATCCATGTGCCCCAGTCTCTGCTGCAGCAAATCTGAACAGCTAGTACACTGCCAGCCTGCACCAAGTTCTCCTCACTTCCCACCAACCATGGCCTCTATTTTCTGTATTCGAAGCTTTGATACAGGGAACCCTGGAGAGATGGCTACTTCCAGGCCTGGTCATTCTGGGTATGCCTATAAAGGAACATCTGGATTGGGCTGAGGTAGGAAGATGCACCCTAAGTGTCTGCAGCATCATTCCATGGGCTGTGGTTCTAGACTGCAAAAAAGCAAAAGTTCAGCTGAGCACCGGCACCCATCACTCCTTGCCTCCTGACAGCTGGTACAATGGTTGGCTGCCCCTCAAGCTCCTGACACCATGCCTTCTTCTCCATGGTGGGCTAAAATAGGCCCTTCCTTCCTCAGTCTGCTCATCAGGCATTAATCACTGCCATGAGAAAAGCAATGTCCAGAGCAGCAGGGGTTTCACTCCTACCCAGACTCTACAAGACATCCACGCCCAGGACTACTGCTGCCTGCCCTAGATCCCCAGATCCTATACTCCCTCCCCTACCTAGGTCTTCCCATGAAAACCACAGCAAGGTTCTTGCTTCCATTTCCTTCCCTCCATCTGCCTCCCAAGTGCCTGGTACTTCCCTGTACTTCTCTGCATGGTGAGACATGCCTCCTATTTCTAGGGGTCAGTGAGTATTATAAACATACTCCTTTAGGGCAGCCATTTCTATGGCTCTATGACTCACCATTACTGACTAAAGCTCAAACACGGGTCCATGTTGAGCAGCAAGTACTCTTACCTACTGAGCCAGCTCTATGTTCATTTTCTGTGCCCTGTTTCATGATACCTTTACTTCCCTGGGGCTACTTTCTTTAAATTTTGTTATTTTTTACCTCCCTTTTGACACAAATTAAAAACCTCCCTGTAAGGGTAATTAGCTATAAACAATTTTGGGTGTGGTCTACCAGTTTGATAGGATGTACTTTTAGTATCTATTCACCTGCAATTCTGATAATATTGACACAGAGGCAAGGACATCCTGATTTGAGGCAAGCCTAGGCTACAAAGAAAACCTTACCTCGAAGCACAAAAACAGATGTGAATAGCACCACACACCTTTAACCTCAGCACTCAGGAGGTGGAGACAAGCAAAGGCCATCCTCAACTACATAGTGAGTCTGACTAAGGTCAGCACGGGATACAGGAGACCTTGTCTCATGACAAGAAACAGACAGAGTGGTCATTCTGCAGTAAAACTTTTGAGGCTGAGGCAGGAAGATCCCGAGTTTGAAATCAACCTGGGCTACTGTTCCAAAACAATAAATAGAAAGAAGGAAGGAGGGAGGGAAAGGAAGAGAGGGAGGGAGGGAGGGAGGGAGGGAGAGTACCGTCTAGTGCCTTAGTGCTACTGGACTCCACCCTGTTTGCCTGTAAGCACTCACTCCAGTCTTGACCTTTGATACTGTATATAGCCCCAGCTGGTCTATGCTGGTAAAACTTTCCTTCTATGAGTTTGGAATATTCTGCACTTGTTGATGTACTGTAGAGTTCCTAATTGTGCTGTTGTAGGTAAACATGTCTGTGAATATACACACAGAATTTAAACAAAACAAAGCTGAATGCAGCACAATAGTAACATCTTGCAACCAGATGGGTTTGTTCCAGGAATTCAAGGTTGATTTAGCACTGAAAATGGTTCAAATCCTCTCCACTCTCACTGAGATTTTAGAGAATGCCAAAAGCCCCAGTCATAACCACATCCTTCTCCCTGTCCCTAGTCCTCCCAACTTCTGATTCCTATGTCTATGAAGCTCAACCCAGGACGGCCCCTTCCATCACCACGCAGGATCCTCCAGCTACAGGTACTTTAAACTACTGTGCAGTACGTTATGTGTTTTCTTGGTGCATCTTTTTCTATCCCTTTGCTTTTAACTTTTCTTTGTCATGTATAAGCTGGGAAAAAAAGGCAGGCAGTACTTTAGTGGCCCCTCCCCTAGCAGTATTATACTAAGTTATTTTCACTTTCTAAACAAAACCAAACCTGAGCAGGCAGGCAGTTCTGATGGCAGAGCGCTTGCCTAGTAGGCACAGAACCCTGGGTCCCAGCACCAGCTCTACATAAACCGGCACGTGGCACACGCTTGCAATAGTGGCTCTTGGAGGTAGAAGCAGAAGGGTCAAGAGTTCAAGTCTTCCTCAGCAACTTAGCAAGTTTAAGGCTAGCCAGGGCCACAGGACACCTTATCTCAAACAAAGATTAATTTTTAAAAGAGTAAGTAATTTTTTAAAAGAATACACACCTGTCATCCCAGCACTTGGGAAGTTGAGGCCAAACAATCACATGAAGTCAGGAGTTCAAGGCTAACCTTGGTAAAATTTTGTCTGGTGTATGTATGTGAGCTTGACAAATTTATGAGGGGGAGTATTTAACCCGTTTATATTAATATAAAGGTTTTTTTTTCCTTTGTTGAAATAAGAGTCTTGCCTGCTTTAGCCCAAGTTAGCCTCATTCTGGACACAGCGTCCTGAGTGCTGGTACGTAGTCACTAATGCAACCAGGTTCAAGCCACCGCGACTTCCTATTTACCCTTCATCTTACCTTTAATGGGTTATGTATGCGCGCATGCATACATGAGCATGCGTGTACATGTGGAGGCTGGAGGACAGCCTCGGCTGCCATCCTCTTTCCTTGAGACCTAGAACTTACCAATTAATCTAGACTGGCTGGCCAGGGAGCCCCAGGGAGCTTGTCTTCTCACCACTGCTGGGATTACAGGTGTACACACCTGCACCTCCAGCTTTGTACGTGGGTCTGGAGACGGAGCTTGGGTCCTTGTGCTTGGTGCTATCTTTTCAAATATCACTATTTTTCTTCTCCACTAGCCTTTCAGTTCTTTGTGAAAGGCTTAACATGTTCTTACTATTCTTTGTCATTATTCTCTGTGACTATGTAGAGAACGCAAGAACCAGTTCACAACTCAGTCTCTTCAACCTTGTGTTAACATTTTACTCCTTTCAAGTTGAAACGCCAAAAGTCACAGCCGTCGGGCAGGATGCTCAGTCACCCACCACGTCCACCTCCTCCCCTTTTTCTTTGCATCAGCACCTAGCAGGCTTCTCCCTTCATCTTCTCACCTGGTCTAGGCTGTGCTTCCTGCTTGTCTGGCTCTGCTATCTAACTGGCATGGCCTCCAGATTTTACGTTTCCTGAGCACTTCTGGAGGGGAACTCTCCTATACATGAAGGGTATTCTGGGCACATACGTGCAGAGTGGTGATACCTGATCTGTAGTTCTTGTTTTGGGTATTTTTGCCCCTTCATAATGCCCTGAAGACTCACCTCTTTGTCACTGACACAAAACACAGCCACTCTGTGATCTCTAGTAAATGTACCTGTGACGCCCGTGGAATGGAGGTGTTCCTCCTCAGGGCCTCCTGACAAGACTGCCCTAGAACTTTATGTCTGGGGACATCTGGGTTTTTGTGTGTTTCTGTAACTGGATTCTGAAGTTTTTTAGGGGGTGGGGGCACAGCTTTTCAAATGCTTGTTGCCTGGAGGTTAAGTCCGATTCAAACTGATTGCGGTTGAAACTGGAAGCTCAAAGAGTTTTCTCAAAGGTTTTAGCTGAGCATGGTGACATATGTGTGTAACCCTAGCACTCAGGAGACGGAGGCAGAAGATCAGAAGTTGGAAGTCATCTTCAACTACATAGTAACTTTGAAGCTAATCTGGACTAGGTGAGACCCTATCTCCAAATAAACAAACAAATAAATAAAATTCCTTTGCAAGAATGTTTTTTTCTTAGTAAGTACATGACAAACTGCAAAATGATCATGGTGAGCGCTACATCACGCATGTAAGACACAGACTAACTTACAGAGTCAGGGCTCTGCTACAAGAGTGATGGTAAGTAAAAGCATACCCATTACTTTTCTAGAAGTAAACATCCAAATTTATGCGAGTGTCTTGTGGCAATTAAGAGTCTAATACAGACAAAGCCAACTTCCCACTGAAACTCTTCAAGAAAGATTGTCACGTGGTGATATAGCTGTTTTTTTGTTTTTTATTTTTTTTTAAATAAATCCCCAACAGCAATACTTTAATGAAACATTTCAATGAAATCAGATTACAGTGCCCACGAGCCTGTTGGAGAGACTTCACATGCTTGGTGGCTGCCGTTGGAGGAAGGTCACATTAGCAGTACTGGTGATGCTGCCATCTAGTCCATCCCAGTATCTACCATAAAACCACATTTTCAGGTTCGCTGGAGCCTATCCAAATCTGTAAAGGTTTTTTTTTTTTTTTAAATCAGCTCTTGGCTAAGGGCATGCTGGTATCTCCAAGCAGTAGCTCTTCAAATGGGCTCCAGGGACACTTCTCCCCCTGGGCTGCCCAAGCTCTAGGAGCTGTCATGGTGCCAGGAGCTCTCCATCTTCACAGCTTGTTAACTGTCATGAGATTTCACAGCAGGAACAGGCACAGGCAGACCTGAGCACTCACAGTGAGGATCTGTCACCTGATGGGTCATCTCCCCCACCTCCCAAGATGTCTACCCAACCACAGAGGGAATGCCTAATTATTCCAGAACCCTTCTGGGTCCACTTGCTATCTGACAAAAGATGAGTCCTTCTCTGGCTTCCTGGCATCCACTATGTTTATAAACACTCGCTCTTAATGTTGAGCTAGTATCAAATTCAACACATTCACCAAAGACCATCAAGAGCAGATAAAGGGCATTTCTTTCAAAATAAATCAGTTTCCAATAATTCAACATTTGGAGAGATGCAAAGTGCAAGACGTCATGGCTACATTTAGTCCTCAGATCTTCAATGTGGCTGAGTTAGATGTGTAGGCACCACTCCTCATGGACTGTGGACTGTCTCTGCCTCCTTGTGTCGGCAACCCACGTGGACTCCTCAGCTGGAAGCTGGCGTGCACTGCCCCCTGCCCACTGAAAGAGCACTGGTATAATTTTACCTGGAAGCTGACAGAGAACTGGAGACCACTGTCAACACACGCTCTATCTCCTGCACACACACCCGCCATCAACTGCCTCACACAGTTCTCGCGCAGGGCAGGCTGCAGCAAAGGAATTCTGTAGCAGAGCCTAGAACACTGGAGCCGGGCAGGGCAAATGTGCACACATAATCCAGAGCGTGACCAACGGCGCCTTCTGAGGCGAGCCACAAGCTACCTCTCTGTTCATAGGGACGTCTTCATTTGTAGGCTCCTTAGATGACTTCAGAGCTGTTAGTACCTAAGGCCACCTGGCACAGTTACCCCATGCTGGGCAAAGACATCCAGACCTATGAGAGGGACACTGGCCAAGGAGGTGCTAGATTCTCGCTAGATGCTCCAGCATCCTGCCTGGAGAGAACCAGCTGGAGCCAAGTCCAGCAACAACGGCCCACTCTATCGTCCAGGTCACAAGGTGTCAACCTAGAATCAGAGACAGATGTGTTACAAACCATCAGATGGGAGAAAGTTAGGAAAGATTTTTATAGACAGCATGCGTTCTCATCCCTCACTCACCTGGTCACTGTCCAGATTCTACAAAGACAATCAGTCACTGGCCACCTGGAAAGGAAGGCTGTCATTAATTCCCAAAGAACAGACGCGCAGAAGACAAGCCACCAGCAGAACACTAGCATCGTAGCTACAGCTTTAGAAAGGCCACAGACGAGAGCACCCAGTTAACGTCATAATCCAATGATTGAAGCCACTTTCTTCTCGAAGACTTCTGTGTTTTATTGACGGCAGCAAACAAACTGGCCTCCTATTGGTTGGCAGTAATCCCTGCAGGCTCAGGAACAGGAAAGAGACTCCACCTGGTATCTGTTGGGCCCCAAGAAGTGAGGGGTGAGGACAGACGCTCTTAGGTAGTCAGAAGCTCGCATTAACCTGACACAGACAAAACCCAGCAGAGATGGCCATGCTCCTCAGCTTTAGAGACAGGCGCTAAATGGACCAAATGTCTTCGTTAGAATAAAACCCAGCAAAACAAGATCAGAGAAATTCCTTGTTGTTTTTTGTTTTTCTTGATTTAGGAGATCTCAATGTGTTGCCCAGTCCGGTCTTGAACTTATAAGTCTAAGTAATCTTCCCACCTCAGCTTTTCATGTAGCTCAGAGAAATCTTCAAATTAACCATAAAGCAATTTAGCACACCTCACTGTGGGAATGAAGCCAACGTCAGTGAAAGTTGATGGAGGGCTGAGCTGAGCATAAGGAGGCCGGAGGCCGGATGGCTCCTAAGATCCTTAGCTGAGGCTGTTCCAAGTCCTCAGTCTGCACTTTGCTCACAGACTGCCCAGGTGTAGCTGGTGGCCCTTGCCTTACCTGGGCTGGGAAGCCATGCTGACTCCTAGGTTCTGAGCAGAAATAGGGAGAGATGTGTCCACGCTGCGCTAACACCCCCTATGGGCATCTCAGAAGCACTGTCAATGTTCTGGAGGGGGGCAGCTGGCTGGGCCCCAGGGCCAGGGTATGGATGGAGATGGGCTTTTGGCTGCTTTCACCAGCTGGCCAATTCCAATAGCAGGGGTTCTTGCATATCATTTGCCTGGAATAGGATCTCATTCTAAGAGCAAAATGAGTCCAACAGAGGAACTGGCATGGAAAGCTGTAACTCACAGCCTCTAGTTCAGAGCCAGGCTCCTGATAAGAACTCCAAGATGCTCTGGCCTGTGTCTAGCATGTCAAAGTCCCTTGTAGGAAACAGACTAAACTTCCAGATCAATCTAGAATTATGTTAAGGTCCTGGGCTGCTTGTTTAAACACCATACGGAAAAGTCTTTAACAACCCCAAGTCAAAATAAGCTGCCTGGGCAGGGCGGTGGTGGCGCACACCTTTAATCCCAGCACTCGGGAGGCAGAGGCAGGCGGATCTCTGTGAGTTCGAGACCAGCGTGGTCTACAAGAGCTAGTTCCAGGACAGGCTCCAAAACCACAGAGAAACCCTGTCTCGAAAAACAAAAAAAAAAAAAAAAAGCTGCCTGTGTTCTCTGTAGAATACAGAAAGAAGTACATCCAAGTCCAATACTCTGCTGGCTCCAAACTGGGAGGTTTGGAAGGTTGATAGCCATGCCCTTAGGACCTGAGAGGGATATGGAAAATTCACACGGGATATCACTGTGCTATACAGTTCTCAGGGGACCTTTCATTGCTGTGCTTGAGGATGTCACTTTGGGATCATCAGAAACAGTGAAAATGGTGGCAGAGTCGGTGGTGTCATTGCCTCTCAGGTCAGCTGGTCTTATTTGCTCATGTAAACCAAACTCAGACTCTTACAGTATTTCTCCAAGGCTCATGGGAGAAAGACAGGTGTCAAGGCCTCAGATTGGTCAATGTGCACCCACAAGCACAACTTGTAAAACGGTCACAGAGTGAGCTACAAATGATTTACTCCCTGGTTTCTGTGCAGTGAATGATGAACATGAAAAGGTAAGTTGTCAGCTTACTGCTGAAAAAGTAACAGGAGAAAATCAAGCCAACCTGAATCAAAAGAAGTAACACAAAGTCCATTTCTGGGGACTGCAGTTACAAGAATGGTATACAGTATGAAACCACCATCCTGTTAATTTAGGCCTACCTATGAAAAGAAGGAAGTTAATTCATTTTTCTAGAATGTTCTAGAACTGTCCAGAGAAAATTTGAGTATTCACTGCTTTGTACTATCTGTACACATGTTTAAAACCTGCAAGAGAAGCTGCAGAGATGGCTCATTGGCTAAGAGTGTGTAACTTTCAGAAGACCTAAGTTCAGTTCCCAGCACCCAGAGTTGCCTGGAGTTACAGCTCCACAGGATCTGGCACCTTCTTCTGGCCTCTGTAAGCACATGGTTCACACATACCCCATACACGCACATGCACACACGCATGCACATGAGCACGAATTAAAAAAAAATATTTATTAAAAAACTTGCAAGCCAGGCGATGGTGGCGCACGCCTTTAATCCCAGCACTCGGGAGGCAGAGGCAGGCGGATCTCTGTGAGTTCGAGACCAGCCTGGTCTACAGAGCCAGTTCCAGGACAGGCTCCAAAACCACAGAGAAACCCTGTCTCGAAAAAACAAAAACAACAACAACAAAAACAAAAAAAAAAAACAAAAAAACTTGCAAGTGGGGGGCTAGAAAGATGGCCCAGAGCACTGACTGCTCTTCCAGAGGTCAGGTCCAGAGTTCAATTCCAAGCAACCATTTGGTGGCTCACAACCATCTATAATGAGATCTGGTGCCCTCCTCTGGCCTGCAGGGATACATGCTGTCAGAAAACTGTACACATAATAAATTTTTTTTTAAAGTTAAAAAAAAAAAACCTTGCAAGTGCAGGGTTTGACGGTGCACAATCCAGTGATCCTTGCACTCATGAGACAGACACAGAAGGATCAGGAGTCTAAGGTTATCCACAGCTACGTACCAAGCTTGATGCCAGCCTGGGCTACATGAGACCCTGCCTCAGAAAACAATAATAAAAGAAAGATCTGCAATTTCACTAGGTTCAGTGGTGTGGGATTGTAATTCTAGTGCTCAAGGGAATGTGACAGGAGACCAGAGATCTGTCTGAGTTACATAGTAAACTGGTCAACTTATCAAGAGTCTGACTGTCTCAAAATCAAAGTTAAAAAGGGCTGGAGAGTCTTTCAAGGGCAGAGTGCTTATCTCTCATGTTCAAGGTCAATCCCCAGTACGAAACAACAGTAATAAAAATCTTTAACTACAATTGAATTTCCATACAAAATTGCCATGATCAAACCACACATCTCTATCTGTGTGAGCAGAGAGAGTCGGGTTGTAGCTAGAGCACCAATGCTTCATGTCCTGCACCACAAAACAGCCACCCCACTGCACTGAGGAGCTTCAGGTACTGCAGTGGAGTCTCAGCCCCACCTGACAAAGCTTGGTACCAGCAACACAGGTGGTGGTTGTGAGTTCAGGGACAGTCGAATCCAGCCAGACACAGCAGCCAGAAGCCTGGCACCCTGTCCCAAGCGCCTCTCTGGAGCTCATCAGAATTGAAGCAGAAGCTCTCCCAACAAAGGGAGGGAAAAAATACCCAGCCAAATACTAGGCATTTCTTTTTAAATATATTTGGCATTCCTGGGTATATAGCCCTAAAAAGGCCTCCCACAACAGATTCTCCAACACACCTGCAGCTCAAAGAGTACATTTCTGGAACTGGAAGGGGAGCCGAGTGCTTAGGCAAGGTGCACAGGCAGTTTGTGGACTAGGGCTGCTCCTCCTGCCTCAGCCACTCATCTCTCCCCAACTTGTAACAACCCAGCCCCAGTTTATTGATGGTAAAATGAAACAAGCTGTCCTGTCAGCCACATAACTCCTGAAGGAAAGTCAGCAAAGCTCCAATGTCCCTAATGTTTCCTTCAAGTGTCCAGAGCAAAGATGACATCACAGAGGAATAGACCTCGATCATACGCCACTGCAACCCTTGCTTCTGTTCCATACATGTTCACGGAGCACAGTGGGCGGCTCCTGCACACTTTGTGGATGTGAGGGCACGTGGGTGTTGCCTGCAGAGCCTGCTACCAGCAGAACCAGCACTACCCATCCCTAAACCTTGCCACAACCCCCAAAGCCATCTGTCTTGGGGTATAAGCAGTACTGTCCATCATGGACACTCATGGTGGATCTTGACACAGTGAGACAAAGCACACATTTTGGAAAACAAGAATTTATCTGAGCATTTCTATGCTTCATTCTAATGTAGCACAAAACCTGGCAGGCTAACTTAGGATGTTAGGAAATAATGTTTCAAATAACTGACTCATTCTTCCACATCTACACATAGTCAAAGTTCTATAGTTCACGACCAAACCCCACATCTTGTCACTCAAAAAAAGGGGCAGGATTTCAATATGTACGTACCCCTGTTAATTCAAACTTATGATCCTTCTGCCTCAATCTCCTCAATTCTGGGAGTACAGGTGATCACCCAGCATGATTCTGTCAACCTCTAACCCTATACACAGAAAATAAAAGGACAAATTTATATGAAAACAGTGAAATATTTAGCATATTAAAAATAAGGATATTAAAACATCGCTGAAATATCAAAATATCAAACCTAAAAGCTGATTCCATCTGTAAAGGACAGAACAGGAGGAGCCTTGGCAATCTTTGGAAGTACAAGGGTGCATACGCTAAACCTCAGAAGCGGTCACAAGGAGGTCTTGCTACCCTACACCACCTCCAAGCTTTATAAGACTGCGAAGTAACTCATACCAAAAGAGAGATCTGAGAAGGAAAACACACACTTACAGCCCCTTCCTAGCCAGGCACTACCTTGGCTTGGCTAAGCTCTAGCACCTCCTAAAGCAAGGAAGTCCTTGCTTTAGGGCCAGGGTCACTCAGACAGCGGGGCCGGAAGGGGCTTCCTCAAGCTCCCCGAGGTCACAGTTCTATAGTTCAGAAAGTGAAATCAGCTTTTATGGCTGGCCATGCCAGCTGACTGTGGACATGACTACTGTGTGTTCCTAGCACAAACAGAGCTCATGCCAAAGTGAAGCTAGTAGATACAGAAAGGACAGAAATCCTGTTCTCATTCATATTTTCTCTCTCTCTGATGTGGTTTCTCTGTAATAGCCCTGGCTCAGGTTGGCCTTGAACTCACAGAGATCCATCTCACGAGTGGATTAAAATTAAAAGTGTGCACCACCAAATTTATTCTTTCTTTTTTTAAAAAATATTTATCTGCCGGGCGGTGGTGGCGCACGCCTGTAATCCCAGCACTCGGGAGGCAGAGGCAGGCGGATCTCTGTGAGTTCGAGACCAGCCTGGTCTACAAAGGGAGTTCCAGGACAGGCTCCAAAACCACAGAGAAACCCTGTCTCGAAAAAACAAAAAAACAAAAACAAAAAAAAAATAAATAAAAAATATTTATCTATTTATTATGTATACAATATTCTGTGTGTATGCCTGAAGGCCAGAAGAGGGCGCCAGACCTCTTTACAGATGGTTGTGAGCCACCATGTGGTTGCTGGGAATTGAACTCAGGACCTTTGGAAGAGCAGGCAATGCTCTTAACCACTGAGCCATCTCTCCAGCCCCACCAAATTTACTCTTAAAGACAAAAACTATCTGGGAAACCAGGGAACAAACAGGAGCTGCTACCCCAGCCTGCCCTGAAGGAGGAGTTTTAGACTACATTGGACACGCATGTCCCATGAGTATGAAGAGTAAGAATAATTCAGACCTCACCTCACCTCCACTGCTCCATGTTATCCACAAAAAGTTGTTGAATTTCAGAACTCCTCTGTTCATGTGAATTCCAGGTACCCCACATCCCCTGCAATCACCTCCACGAACTGTCCCAATACTTTGGGACTTTGAAGAATCCAACAATCCATGCCCATAAATATACTTTGCTCCTGAGACATTCACCACACTTGTTTGTCTAAGCCATGTTCCCTACTTTCAGATGCTGTTTAACAATTACAACAGGTAGTGATTGGCTCCACCCCATTTCCCAGATGTGGGAAACAAGGCCTAAGAGTTTTTGACAGCAAGCCTCATGTGAGTGCACCCTGTTGATGGGGCAGCCTCAGTCTGTCGCCAAGGCCACTTGATAGGTAACTTGGAAATAAAGAGGGCAGACATCATTTTCCACCTTTAGTCTTTATTTGCCATACGCAATTTGCATAACTCCTCAAACCAATACAAAAGCCCAACAAATAATGCTTTGGTGCTCACGGAAACATAACTGTAAATACGGTGCAAAGGCGACTGGAAACTGTCCTGTAACCCTGTGGCTTGGAGGGTAACCATTCACCACCATACATGTACTCGGGCTTCCTGGAACACGCTACCCCTCATGTTCCCAACTCAGTGTCTCCAGTGTGGGGTGTGCCCCCTTCCTTCCCCACAGAGAGAAAGGTATCAAGTCATTTTCTCCCACTCATGGCTGAGCACCAGAGAAACAGGAAGTTCTGGAGCTAGGCTGATGCCCAGGGCAGTCACACCTTTCTCCTTGAACAGATGGCTGCTATAGTCAGCATGTACTGGGATAAGGGAAGCAGCCTGTCTTAGGGCTATGAGCTCTGAAGATGTTCATGCCTCTCGTCTCACAAAAAAAGGCAGCTTGAAGGAGTCAGGGCTGAACAGCAGCTGCCCTTCAACTACAACATGGTCAGTCGGTCTGTGGTCTGGATTGCAGCAAGACACACTAAGGTCTCAGATGCAGCATCCAACTCCTCTCTGAAAATACACACGTGACCAGCATTCTCTAACAAGAACAAAGCAAGCTCCACATCCCTGGGTCAGCGGCTCTCTGTGTGTCTCATACACAGAACAAATCCCAGCACAAAGGCTGGGTGGCAGGACCAGCAGAGGGAGCCAGCACCTGTTCCCTAGACACAAACACTCTCTGGCACCAGGCCTGCCACTGGCTCAAAAGGGCTTGTGGTTTTAAGTTCACTAATTGTGTGTACTTGTAAGTTTGGTGGGTTTTAGGCTGAGATCCTTCGAGTTTGAGCACAAAACATTCCAATATGCACTCTCTGCTTCCTCTGGATACCCAACGACACATACCAAGCATGCTGGTCCCAGAGGACTCAAAGCCAGTCTACCTCCTGAAAGACCTTGAGGTAGCTGGAAAGTAGCTCAACCCCCAGCCAATCTGCCTGACAAACCACCTATAACCTCAACCTTAGTAACCCTGGGTCTGAGAGTTGAAAGGAGGTGCTTAAAACCAAAGCAGGACACAGCGACACACCAGGGTTGCACTTACGAGACAGTGAGTGGGCACCTTTGGGTAGGTACTCGAACAGAAGCGAGCCGTCATCACCGAGCACGTCAGCCTTGAGTGACAGCAGACTGTTCTTACTCATGAGGGCGGCGCGAAGGTTGGCCACCGCAGTGGCCTGGTGCAGCGCTTCCTCCTTCTCTGGGGTGAGGGGTGGGCCCAAGTAGCTGGTTTCTCCTCCCAGGAGGCCCTCGTCGATGTGTGCGTACAGCTCTGCTCTCTCACCTCGGCTGTCCGAGCTGCTGGCCTCAGTGACAGTCAGGTCCACATCTAGGGAAGGGAGGTAAACACGCGTCATTTGGAGATATTGCGACTGCGAAATAAAGACCATTAGGAGGATAAAGGCAATGAATGAGCTTCATTCTAGTCCAGCTTGTGGACCAGTACCCACCCAGAGCAAACTGTACCCTTAGAATATTGTACTACTAATCCCACCTGCCCATATCCATAACATGCCACACAGCACAGCAAAAATTACAATCCAATGGAGTTTCACTCAGAACCAAGGTACAAGGCCACTAACCCTTGATAAGGGATCTAAGACCTGAGCCGAGACCCAGCTCCGGAGCTACACGATCTCCTCAAATAACAGGGCATTCAACACGCACCAACGACCAAAAACTATAAAACTCATAGAAGAAAATCTACATGACCTCAGACTTGGCAGTGGGTTGTCAGACACCGAAAGCACTAGTAATGAAACAAAAATTGGATTTCATCAAAATTAAAACTTTGTGCCAGGTATGATGGTGCCTGCCTGCAGTTCCAACACTTAGGAGAAAGAGCAAGAGGACAGGGAGCTCAAGGTGACTCTCAGCTACACAGAGAGTCTGAGACCAGCCTAGGCGATATGAAGCTCTGCCTCAAAAATAAAACAAAATACAAAACAAACAAATAAAAGCTGACAGGGCTGGAGACATGGCTCAGCGGTTAAGAGCACTGACTGCTCTTCCAGAGGACCCAGGTTCAATTCCCAGCACCCACATGGTAGCTCACAACTGTCTGAAAATGCAGTTCCATGAGATCTGACACCTTCACACCAATGCACATAAAATAAAGTTAAATAAATCATTAAAAAAAAAAGATGACATGCTCCAATGGCAACCAACAGAACAGAGATGGCATGTACAAGTCACCTACATACATTCTGAGACAGTGTCTCCTGAACTCTTGTTCTCCTCTTAGCTCTTTGTAGCCAGGGATGACCTTGAGCTCCTGATCCTCCCAGCCTCCACCTCTTAAGTCCTGGCATTACAGGTGTGTGCCACCAGGCCTTATGTACATGGTACTGGGAACTGAACCTAGGACCTATACATACTAGTAAGCAGTCCACCACTGAACATATCCCATTCCAAAATTATATAGCTGATAAGACACATAACAGACTCTAAAATCTCTTTAATTCCATAACAAAGGTAAATAAAGCAGATCTGATTAGTTATCTAAAGACACAGAATGCCAATAATCTCACAAAAAGATATTCAAACATCTTTGTCAAGAGAAATGCAAATCAAAAACATAGGGGCTGGGGGAATGGCTCAGTGGGCTA
Source organism: Microtus ochrogaster (assembly GCF_000317375.1). NCBI lineage: Eukaryota > Metazoa > Chordata > Mammalia > Rodentia > Cricetidae > Microtus > Microtus ochrogaster. Next base: position 467,941 of record NC_022033.1, on the reverse strand, counting down.
AGAACACTTCCCATTAAAGTATGCGGTTCTGAGTTTGAATCCCCTGCATTTATGTAAAAAGTCAGCCCTGACTGTGGTAAGTGCTCGCCTAGCATCCCAAAGACCCTGCGTTCAATCCCCAGCACTGTAAGAGAAACAAAACCACAGTGAGATACAGTTTCACACCTGTGAGAACAGCACTTATCAAACCAACAGAAAGCAACAAGCACCATTGAGGAGAACCTGAAGCCTTGTCATAGCTGAAAACATGAATCATGCAGCATCTGCGGAAGGGTCACAGGCCCAAGGCATTCTGGTTAGACAAGCTGAGGTGACCAAGCAAGGAAATCTGTTGCTCGTTACATGAGAAAAGTAAAGGGGGAAATATCACATATGATCTGAGCTAACCCTCTTCCCCAGGGGAACAGACTGGAGAGAAAACACTAGAAGCAGAGAAAACATCATAGGAGACAGTGCTGAGGAGGGTCATCAGATCCCCATTTGATATCTCAGCCACTCCTTTTTGCCCGTCTGTCAGACAATTGTAATTCTTTATGTGGTCTTGTGGTCTCAAGGAATGATAGTGCACACAGTGTGTGAAAGGCTAACTCAACAGGGGACTCCATCTCTGCGACCATTACCCACGCTGCAATGAGAAGTTTTGGTGCTGTGACTCTTTCGGGTCACCCATGCTCTATAGGTAAACCCAATAAAGTCATTGGTTCACCAAGCTGGGCTTTGATAGAATGGTTACTGTAGCTTGCTCTTGACGTCCTATTTAAAGTAAGTACATATTTGTTCACAACTCTCCTTGAAGAGTTCATCCAACAATGTTTGATTCCTCAGATTTCTTAAAAAAAGATTTATTTATTATGTATACAGTGTTCTGCCTGCATGTATGCCTGCAGGCCAGAAAAGGGCACCAGATCTGTAATAACAGATGGTTGTGAGCCACTGTGTGGTTTCTGGGAGTTGAACTAAGGATCTCAGTCAACCAGTGCTCTTACTCTCTGAGCCACCTCTCCAGCCCTCCTCAGATTTATTTACTTTTATTTTAGGATACTGGTTTATTTTATGGTATGGGTTTTGCCTGCATGTAAAGACGTTATGTGCGTTCAGTGCCTGTGCAGGGTGTAGGACAAAAGAGGGTATTTTATGCCATGGAACAGGAGGCACAGGCAGTTGTGAACCACCTATGGGTGCTGGAAACCAATCCTGGGTCTTCTTCAAGAGCAAAAAGTCCTTTTAAACACTGAGCCATCTCTCCAGCTTACAGACACTCAGTTTTTAAAATGACTTGTATTATCTTTTGTGATTTTATTTCATCTTGTGGTAGTAAGGATCAACTCTAGGACCTCTGCCACTGAACCACAGTCTAGGCCTTAAAATCCTTGAAGTGCCAGGCATTGGTTGGTGCACATCTTTAATCCCACCACTAGGGAGGCAGAGCAGGCGGATCTCTGTGAGTTCAAGGCCAGTCTGGTCTACAAGCTAGTTCCGGGACAGGCTCCAAAGCTACAGAGAAACCTTGTCTTAAAAAAATATAAACAAAAACAAAACTAAAAAAGTCCTTGAAGAAAGCCCTGGCATAACAGCTTTCAAATAAGCACATGAAATCATAACAAATAGAGTGGGTTCAAGTCTGTAATCACAGCATTCAGGAGGCTGAGGCAGGAGGATCAGTTCAAGGCCACTTTGGTGTCGTTGTGAACACCTGTCGTCCATCACGGGAGCTCAAGGTCATCTTCAGCTACTAGCAAGTTCAAGACCAATCTAGGCTATGTAATCGAGGGGCAGAAAAGGTGGCTCAGTGTCAAGAATGCTGGCTGAGGGGCTAGAGAGATGGCTCAGCAGCTAACTGCATGGGCTGGGCTGTTCTTCCAAAGGTTCTAGGTTCAAATCCATCACTCACATGGGAGCTCACAACTGTCTGTAACTTTAGTCCCAGCAGATCCAACACCCTCACACAGACATACATGCAGACAAAACATCAATGCACATAAAAAAAATAAATAAATAGGGTTTTGTTGTTGCTTTTTACAGTACAGTGGGAAACAAACAACAGGAAACACCACCATAAGCCCATGCCTTCAATCCCAGCTCTTGAGATGTAGAGGCAGGAAAGTCATAAATTCAACGTCAGCCTGGGCTACGCGGTGAGATAGCCTCGTGAAACAAAGCAAAACAAACAAGAAATATTACCACAGATAAGAACTACTCAATTTCAGGTGACTGTCCCACCAACTTGGGATCCTGCCAGAGTCTGCCTCCTTTGCAACAGACCAGAAAGATTCCTGCAGAATCTGGGGGTGTCAATGCTCTGTCTACAGTCATCTTAACATGTGACTTGCTGGGTTTCCAGAAGCAAATCCCTCCACACAGCTGTCTGTTCATTCCTCAGCCTAGGCGACACACCCCTCAGCCCAGGAGGCACTGGACTGTTCTGGTGGGAACCATGTACCATTAACTCTGCCAGGTACCCATGGTGACTAGTCACCTAGTGTCCTCATCTCAAGGGATGTTTAGGCTAATCTATGTACACAGGAACCTTTCAAGTTAACCCTCTGTGAATTCTGTTTTTAAAAACACCATGACAATACAAAGCATTTCCACTGCAGCTCAGCCTAAAGAGGGATGGACAATGAGACCCTGGCAAGCTACTGCTCAGAGGTGCAAAAGGAAGGTTATGGTCCTGAGACCAGCCGGCCCCTCTCCCTCAAGATGAAAAGCCACTCTGTACACACTAGGTCTGTCAGAACCTGGACTCAGCCTGTCAAGCACTGCTGAATGCCGGGACGCCTCTTCCTGTAACAGGTTTCTGACCTGTGCTTGTTCTTGCCTCCTGTTCTTGCCTCCTCTGCTATTTTATGACATCAGCATTGTCCTTCCCACAACTGACAGGAAGGTGTGCACTTCAGCGCCAGGTTTTCTCATTTAAACAGAGCCATCAAAAAGAGAGCAGTTTCGCCTGTCTGGTCACCAGCTGCCACTCTAAACACTGTAACACAGTCCAACCAGACCTGTTTCCAGGAGGTGCTGTCAGTCGTATCTGGGAGGAAAACCACACAGGCGATATGAAGAACAGAGCAGGTAGTGCTATGGAATGTGGGGTGTGGGGAGCGGAGGCAGATGGTGCCCCCTTTTCCCTCAAAGTCATGCAGTCCCTCCACGCACCCACAATAGCAGAAGATCCTCTTTACAGAGATGGTCAGTTCGAGGGGAAACAGTGATCAGGAGGTACTGTCTGAGAGAAGAATTTTAAAGAAAAAGATGATCAAATTTGTTATGTTATGCTGTCTAAATGACATCATGAAAAGGTGGCCTTATCAACAGCGTACCAGATGTCAAGTCCGGGCAGCACCAGGACTGAATGCTTGCAATGCTCTTCACAGCCATGACAGATCATGACACCAGTACATGGGCAAGGGATAAGCTCACATGGCTTTTAGTTCCTCTAAGTACTCCCAACTATGCTATGTGGACCAGGATGGCTATGACAGACTATGAGGCTTTGAACCCCTAACTCTGGTTTCCATTCACTGCCAGGGATGACCTGGGAAGAGAAATATAGGCTGCATCTGATCTAGAGAGGAATGAAGAGACTCATCCTGAAAGTCCATGGCATCCATCCCCCAAGCAGGGAGGCGCCATAGAGTGTGGTCAACACCGAATCCCAGATTCCCCATCTTCAGCTGGGAACCGCACTGAGATCCTGATGTGTCCTTAGCAATTCCAACATGTGGGGGTTCAATGTTCCCAAAGTCCAGAACACTAACTCAACAAACCTTCAACTTTAAAATAGCTTCACATTTGATGCTTGTGGAATAGTTAGGAATGAGTGTAGCTGGGGCCCTCGACTGTTTCTCCACCATCCCTAAGCGAGAGAGACACTATTTCACCTCATAGCAGCATCACAACCACCCTGAGACTCATCACTGACCTGCAGATCCATCAGGGGAGGCTCCAGCCTAGGATGCCCCCGAGAGATGCTGAGCCCCCAGCCAAAAGACTCGCCTGAGTCCATCACATGGACATGCACAACCGATGCGCTTATTTAATACCATCTCACCAGTTACCACATAGACTAAGTCAATTTTAAAACCTGTTTTCCAGACCTGCTGGGTTATGATGCATTTGACCTTTCGTTTCGAAAATCACAGGAGCTGAGATGGAGACACAGAGAGGCCAAGACAAGTGGCCAGGACCAGCAGGTTTCACTTCTGAGGAACTGCTCAGAAAGCCTTGATGGCAACAGGCATGTGTCTTTAGAAAAAAAGCCTTTTCAGGGCTGGAGAGATGGCTCAGAGGTTAAGAGCACTGGCTGCTCTTCCAGATGTCCTGAGTTCAATTCCCAACAACCACATGGTGGCTCTCAACCATCTGTAATGATATATGACGCCCTCTTCTGGCCTAAAGGCATACATGCAGGCGAAACACTGTTTATAATAAATAAATAAATCTTAAAAAAAAAAAAAGACAAAGTTTTTCGGATCTCTGTGAGTTAGAGGCCAGCTGGTCTACAGGCTCCAAAGCTACAGAGAAACCCTGTCTCAAAAAAAAAAAAAAAAAAAAAGAGAGCCCTTTCTCCTATAAATAATACATCAATCTTTAATGAAAACAAACTGACCTCCATCAAGTGTCGTGATTTATGTTTCTGCCAGGGTGGCAGAGACCCAACGAATGACACACTACCATGACATGCAGGAAGCATCCCACGCTCCAGCCTACACCTCTCATCCTTATCTCAGCCTTCAGAATCCCCAAGCAAAAGCAGTTCACAGTTGCCTTGGCAACCCAAGGATTTAAGACTAAGAAAGTATACAGCCAAAATCACTTGTTGGATTCTGAAAACACCTTCTGCTCGCTGACTGCATTTGAAACCTCCAGCCCACAGGCTCTAGGATTGTTCCACTTACTAATTTACCATTGACTCCCATGGACTACACGCCCCCAGCGCCATCAGCTGCAGGGAAAATGACTGAGCACACAAATATATTCTGAGACAAGTGGAGGATGGCCCCCAATATCTGTGAACCCCGAAACGTGCCCCCAAGTCTCAGCATTCACCAGGTTTGGGTCAGAACTGACAAAAGATTATAAGCAAATCCAGGAGGCGGACATCACTATCCATGTCTATTGCTTGTGAGCCTCTCCACAGGACAACGATCAGGAAATGACTGATACTCTTCTGATTCAGTTCAGTCCATCCCTAGGGAGAACGGGGGCTGCTCGGAGACACGTATCAATGTCAGAAGATATTTGTGACTGTCACAACTGTGTCAAATGCCTCTGATACCTTGTGGATATACACTCTGCTCAACTTCCTCCCGCCCCCAGGACACCGGCACAGAGAATGATTCAGCCCAAGGTGCAGCAATGCTAAGTGAAACCAACTTTTAGAAATATCCAAGCTCTGGCTCCATGCTTGGTGGCTCGGTGTTGGAAAGAGGGCAATGAGAACTTTAAAAATAAAATTGAAATGTGTGGCAAGAGATGGTTCAGAGGTTAAGAGCACTTGTTGCTCTTATAGAGGACTCAGGTTTAATTCTCAGTACTCCTGTGACAGACAGCTCACAACAATCAGTAACTCCAGTCCCAGTGTATATATGGTACCCTCTGCTGACCTCCACTGGCACCAAGCACACACACGACACACATACATAAGTGCAAGCAAAACATTCATATAAAATAAAATAAAAATTATTTTAAGTTCTGGAGATGGGTAGTAGTACAACATGAATATATTTAATGTCAGTGAGCTGCTCTGTTAAAAATGTTCACAAGGCAAAGGGGGCTGAAGAGATGGCTCAGCAGTTAAGCATATACTGTTCTTTCTTTTTTTTTTTTTTTG
>NC_022033.1:460036-461636 GCF_000317375.1 Microtus ochrogaster | reverse complement strand
AAAAAAAAAAAAAGTAAAATTTAAGTATGTGGGTGCTGGTATGTGCATGTGAGTGCAGGAGTTCATGGAGACCAGAGATTCAGACCTCTCTGAAGCCGGAGTTGCAGGCAGTGTGAGCCGCCAGTGACAGGTTAGCATAGGAAGCCGTTAGTGTGAGCATGGACTCCCAGTGACAGGTGGACATAGGAAGCCGTTAGTGTGAGCATGGACTCCCAGTAACTGACAGGTGGGCATAGGAAGCCGATAGTGTGAGCATGGGAATGTGCCACTTCACCGACAGCCAGGAAGCAGTCAACACAGTGACCTGGGTCCCCTGTGCCCAGCCTGTCATAGAAAGGCTTACTTGAATCTCGGCTGCTGAAAGGCCATCCCGATGTGGGCAGGAATGAGGGAACCGGGGAGCCAGCCCGGCTGTCCTCCTCCACCTGCTGCGTGATATGTCGGACAGTCTCTTTGTTTTTCCGATTCTTCCTCCGGCCTGTGAGCTGCCAGCCATCCCCAGCACCCTGTTCTGATAAGGAGTTCTGAATTGCAGTGTCCTTGGAAGATGGAAGCTCACTGCCTCCATAATGTGATGGTGAAACCTGTTCTTCCTTGATGCGTAGAGACCCATAGCCTACATCTCCAGGCCACAACGCCTGTGAAGAAATGTCATCAGGGCCATCAACCTTAGGTTCCTGGTCCTCCTTCCCATAGCTGCTTCCTCCTTCATGACAGCTGGCAATGGCAGAGTCTCCAGAAGAATTGGCGGGGCTTGTCCTCCGAGCTAGCCATGGGGATATGCTCCTCCCAGCCATCACAGCTGAGATCAGCGCCTCTGTGCTGCTGCTGGCTGGGGTGCCAATCTCAAACTCAGAGAGTTCGTCTGAGGCATCTGACTTGATGCTGATGTCCAGTGCAGCTTTGATGAAGTCATGGCAGGCCTGCACGATGTCAGTCATCTGCAGGAAGCTAGCAGCTGACATCACCTCAATGACATTCCTGCTGGTGAGCGCCAGATGAGCAGAGTACATGAAGTCAATGATGGCCTTGAAGCCCTGGGCTGTGACAATGTCCAGGTGAGTGACGGTGGCCTGGTCAGATGTCTTCTGTACCTGGCAATAGAGTGTCTTGAAGTAGCGGCTGCTCCCGAGCAAGACGTTCTTGTGTGCCTTGAAGACCTTGCCCTCCACCACAACACACACATCACACAGGACTCCGTGCTGCCTCTGCTCGTTCAGCTCTCGAAGCAGATGCCGGTAGTGAGAAGTGATTTCCATATCTTCCTTCCGGTTGTTCATCTGGGAGTCTTGAGGCTGCGTCTTCTATAGACTCTGTGGGGGGAAGAAGAGAACAGTTACATGAAACACATCTGCCATGAAAGGGATCCAGGTAGAAGGAAGCAGAGTTCATGCAAAGGGTCAGCATCCACCCAGCACACAGGCTGCCAAGCTAGAACAGAGTGGAGACAACAGTAGAGCCCCTCACCACAGGGGACAGGACAGGCCCTGCAGCACAAATGTGCTAAGGAGGTATGAGGTCACGACCCACTCAGACAGCAAATGGCAGGTGGATATCAGCCCTGTTCCTGGGCAAGACGTCTGAAGCACTTTTTTTTTTT
>NC_022033.1:452332-458795 GCF_000317375.1 Microtus ochrogaster | reverse complement strand
AAAAAAAATGTTTTGATGTAAAAGTTGGGAGAAAACATATTTGACATACTTGTTTTTGCCAGAGGTTAACATTGGAGGATGGAAAAACTATTTGTTAGTATGGAAAAACATGCTTGTTTCTGATGTATAAAGATGGCTGGAACTATTTGGGTCTGGCCACTTGTGTGAAACTCATCTGGTGGTCAGACAATTCACTTTGTCCTGCTGACACCCCCTTCCCTGTCTCAGTGCTTGAACCCAAGCACAGACCCCAGCCATGGCAGGACCATGGACCCAGACATGGTCCTTGGCAGCAGCTGGGTCTGAATGTCCCCTGCATTGCTCTGATGACAGTGTGGCCGTTAGACACCAACATGATCCCAGACCTCAAGTGTCTACATGGCCTTCGGTGGTAACAGGAGCCTCAGACTTCATCAGCACAGATCCTGGCTGTAGTAGGGCCACAGCCCCAGACATGGCTCTCGGCTGCAGCTCTGACCCGGACATTACAATGGAATTGGGGAGCAGCATAGGTTACTCAAATATGCATGCATCATAGCCCTCGGACACCAATCTGGACTCAGGTGGTTAACCTGATCCTGGGCACATTCATGGCCCTCAGTGGCAACAAGGAGCCACATAACCTCAATCCAAACCCTGGCCACTATAGGGTCATGGACTCAGACATGGCCCTCAGGAGTATCCTGGCCCAGATGACACCATGGCCCTGGGTGACAGCACAGGACACCCAGATCTGTATGGTCCCTGCTTCCGCATGGCCCCCAGATTCCATCAAGGCTGCAGTGGCAACCTGGACCACAGACTTCAATACAGACCCCAGCTGCGGCTGGGCCACAGACTTAGACATGGCCCTAGGCAGCAGTTCAGCCTGGTCAACATCCGAGCTCCAGGTGGCAGTCCTGGCTACTAAGATCAGGATGGTTTTGGTAGCAGCATGGCCCCTGGACACTAACAAGGCCTCAGGTTTCAACCTAGACCCCATGTTTCATATGGCCTTTGGTGGCAACATGGGTCACGGACATCAACACAGATCATGGCTGTGGTAGGACCACAGACCCCAACATGATCATCAGCAACAGACCAGGTTTGGTTGTCTCCATGGCCCGAGGTGACAGTGAAGGACACCCAGATTGGCAAAGCTCCAGCAGCAGCAGACCACAGAAACTCTCATAAAGGAAAACATTTAATTGGGGCTGGCTTATAGTTTCAGAGGCTTAGTCCATTATTGCTATGGCAGAAGCAAGGTAGCATGCAGGCAGACATGGTGCTAGAAAGGTAGCTAAGACCTTGATACACAGGAAACAGGAAATGAACTTATACCACACTGGGCACAGCTTGAGCATTTGAGACTACAAGCCTGTCCCCACAGTGACACACTTCCAAACAATAAAGCCACGCCTACTCCAACAAGACCACACCCCCTAACAGTCCCACTCCCTATAGGTCAAGGTCCATAGGAGCCATACTTATTCAAACCACCATAGGATAAGAGTCAGGTATAACTAAAGGGGTAAAGTGATGGTATTTATGGGGTTCAGTCTGTCATGGTTATGCACACGACAGGCAGTCTTCCAAAGCCGAAGAGGTTTGACAGGAGTGATCTAGGTTTCAAATTCAAAAATCTTTCAATATCAAAAGGACATTTGTGGGCGACATGCCAACTTCATCAAAGAAGAATTATAGCAGCTGGTCATCTGTTTCCAGTAGCTTTTTGGCAGCTATGTTTTGGAACTGGAAGCTTCTTTCACTGGGCACTGGGGAATGGTGTCATGCAGTGAACAGACAAGTGGGTAGTCTTCCTACATCTCTCTGGAAAGGACAGAGCACCTGTCCTGGGGATGTGCTCATGAGACACACCCCAGGGATGGACAACTGCCCTTTCACCTAGAAGAACCTGTGCTGTTATTTAGGAGCACGGGGAGCACCTTATCATCACAGGGGACAAAGATGCCAAGTTAGTATAAGAAAGGGTCCAAGGGCTGGGGAGACAAGAAATTGTTTGGGGTGAATGCTACCATACTGCACAAATGATACAGAAGTATCAAAAACTTAAGTGGCTTTTCTTTCCCTTCAAATTCTGGTATTTGCTTTATCCACAGTTCATTCACTCAAGATACTTCAGGTTTTATAACTGCCTGTCACCAGGCTGGCCTCGAACTCACAAAGATCTACCTGTCTCTGCCTCCCGAGTGCTAGGATTAAAGGTGTGCTGTCACCACCACTGATGGAGGAAGGTCATTAGTTAATTAATAAAGAAACTGCTTGGCCTAATAGGTTAGAACATAGGTGGGTGGAGTAAACAGAACAGAATGCTTGGAGGAAGAGGAAGTGAGCTCAGACGCCATGGTTCCCCTCTCCAGGGCAGACGTGATGAAGCTCCGACCCAGGATGGACGTAGGCTAGAATCTTCCTGGTAAGCACACCTCGTGGTGCTACACACATTAATAGAAATGGGCCAAGCAGTGTTTATATGAATACAGTTTGTGTGTCGTTATTTTGGGGCATAAGCTAGCCAGGCGGCCGGGAGCTGGGTGGCAGGAATGCAGCACGCAGCTCCTTTCTACAACCACCACCACCTGGCGATACTTCAGGTTTTTGTTGTTTGGTTCTTTGCTTGTTTTTGAGATATGGTCCCTCTTGAGGTAAGATTTGTACCTTAGCAAATATTTTGGAGAGCTGGAACAAAACCAAAAGCATACGAAATGAGCAACAATCATTAGTCCCCATTGCGAATAATCTCTTCCTTTATTTTGTCTTGTTCTCCTTTCTCTGTCACATAGTGGGTGGCTTCCCTGATATGGGACAGAAATTTTGGAGAAAACCTTTTAAACAAGCATGCTTAGGTCTAGAGGAGGAGCCATACCCCAACTCCAGAGCCGGCTTTTATTTTAAGTTGAACAGCATAAAACATTATAATGCCATTCATATCTAAAACACATCTGAATCCCTGTAAAACTGAATCCAGCAAGCTAAGAACAAAGACTTACAGACAGAAAATTTTTGAGCCCTAGACACAACAGAGAACACTGCAGAAAGGAGCCGAGGGATGCACTAGCCAGGGAGGAGTGTGTGCCAGGTACATGCGTACTGTAGCTGCCTACTCCTCTGCTTTCTCCCTCATTGGGCCTGGCTTCCAGCTCCCACTTTACAACAGGTTTACAGATCCATCAATGGTAACTGAAAAGACTGGCCATTCACACAGTGGGAGAGTGGGAGAGATCAGCCAAAAATCAAAGTGGGCTTGGAGTGAAAAAAAGAGAAAGCCTGAATGTAGGGAAAGGGGAATCTCCATTTCCCTGATTGCTCACAGTATTTGTAAAGGTCCCAAATAAAATTAGGACCTAGGATGCTGTCAGGCAGCCATTCAGATTGGTTATAAGGGATACTGAGGCCAAATTTGATTGCAAAAGTGAGTAAGTTTAGGGCCCTTCATGTCAGGTGCAAGGTGTAGAGGCTGGAGGTTTCCTAAGAGCATCCCAAGGGGAAATGAGTGTGGGAGACACCATTCCCATGGATGAGAGAGGAGAGGGATGACTACTGCATCCTGTAGTCATGGGTGTCCCCAGGACTCAGGGAGGACCAAACGAGGACCAAGCCATCCGTAGGTTGTCAACACACTCAACGGGGCTTGCTTAGCCTGGCTAAGCCAGAGGAGAGACTTGGCACCGGGTACCAGGGCTTCTGTAGAGGCTAGAAGGTGAAGACAAAAACTGAGCTCTAAGGGGAAAGAGAGACCTTACCCATGGGAAAGGGTTAGGAACGAGGTTGAAAAAGCCACAAGGGCATAGAGGAACTGTGGGATTCCAGGCAGCTCCAGAGAGAAGATGGGAGAAGAGGGCAGGAAGAGACACAATAGCCTAGTTGGGTCTAAAGAAACTGCAGAATTGCAGTTCAGAGAGTGGTGGGATGGAGTCAAGTGAAGAGATAGGAAACAGCCTTAAAGACCATGATTCGGGGTACCTCTGCCTCCAAGAATACCAGAGGGGTGTCAGACACTCAACAGCCACTTCTTTGGACTCAGGAAAACGTTTACACCAACCAAAGGGGAAGGTTACCGGATTCCACTGGTAGATGGGGTGCTGAGCCATCAGTGAGTCGGAAGACGAGTCTGTGGGTATCCCAGGGTGGCTCAGACCATGAGAGGGAGCATAGGCACCAGGGGAGCTTATCTGAGTCACAACACCAAATATAAGTATATTGGGTAAGGTTACAAATCTGAAAAATCTGTAACACTGGTGTTGACAGTTAAAAGTCTATACTTATACTTAAGTAATCTTTTTTTTTTTTTGATTTTTAGAGACAAGGTTTCTCCGTAGCTTTTTGGTTCCTGTCCTGGAACTAGCTCTTGTAGACCAGGCTGGCCTCGAACTCACAGAGATCCACCTGCCTCTGCCTCCCGAGTGAGGGGATTAAAGGCATGCACCACCACCGCCCAACTACTTAAGTAATCTTTTTTTTTTTTGGTTTTTCGAGACAGGGTTTCTCTGTGGTTTTGGAGCCTGTCCTGGAACTAGCTCTTCTAGACCAGGCTGGTCTCGAACTCACAGAGATCCGCCTGCCTCTGCCTCCCAAGTGCTAGGATTAAAGGCTACTTAAGTAATCTTAAAGGAACTATGTGGTGTGATGTTATTTTGGGATAAACCAACCAAGGAGGAAACAACTCTCAGCTAGGAAGATTTCTCCACTATTTTCTACCACACTTGTGAACCTCCCTCTTATCAGCTTCAGATAGTAGTCCTTCCTCTTTCCCTCTAGCCTCTCTGGTTTTCCTTTCTCCCTTCTCAGTGGCAGGCTGCCCACCCAGTCAGGGCTGAGTATGCGGCAGTAAAGCAGAATACTCAACTATCACATATAAGGCCTTGCTTTATTAAAACCAATTAGGTATCCAATAATTACCCAATCTTATACCCTCACCTTTCATGATGTTTATATGATTCTCACCAACGATCTCTCCCAGAGGAGCAAGCACAGGTGCATCTGAGACCATGGTAGGGCCACGCAGATAAACTGCACCAAACTGATGACACCTACCCATTGAGGCTAGGGCAGTCCCTGACCAGGACCCAGAATGGGATTACAATACCCCAGGGGGCATTCTAGCTAGGAATAGGTTTTTAACTTGCTCCTGGCTGGTCTCCATAAGACTGGCCTTAAGGCAGTAAATTATGAAAAAGTCCAAGGGATCACCCAGGAAAGTCATGAAAACCCACCTCAACTCCTAGACTGCCTTACAAAGGCCCTCTTACAATACACCAACCTGGACCTGAGATCCCAGATGGGAACTGGGGTTCTCCTTATGACCCACTTCTTTCCCCAGAGTTTCCCTGATATTAGGGCCAAACTTAAACCCTTGTAAATTACCCAGACCATGTCCAAAGTGCCGTCAAGAAGGCACTGGGGTGTTTGCTGATTGTCCCCATGTCCCTCAAGGTATGAGGACATCAAGATTGGATCGCCCTTCATCTGACCTCCGCCATCTCAGACAGGGAGCCTCAGGTAGTTATCACAGTATCAGGGCAATCCATCTCCTTCCTTCTGGATACTGGGCCAACTTCTTCGGTCCTGACTAAGTTTCCCTTCTCATTCCTCTGCTGTTGGAATAAGGGGAAGCCTTACCAGGCTCATCAAACTCCACAACTTAACTGTATCTTTAGGGTTATTCGCCTTACCCATTTCTTCCTAGTGGTACCATCCCCTTGCTAGGAAGGAACCTCCTAACCAAAGTGGGGGTCACTATTTCTTTTGCTCCCCACATCTATTTGACCCTAGCTTCACCAGCCATTCTCCTCTTCCTCCTCCAAACCACACAATCTGACACACCTTTTCCTTTATTGCTCTCTCAGGAATGCCCTGGGTATGGGAACCCTAAAATCCCTCTATAGCCTAACACCACCCCCCTTATCATTCAACTACAAAACACCACCAAATATATAACTCAGACTCAGTACCCACTCTCTCCCCAAAGCCTCAGGGGACTTATGCTTCCCATTTCTGACCTCTAAAAATGAATCTTCTGCTCCCCACTTCTCCCTATAATGCCCTCATAATTGCAGTTAAAAACCAATGGAACCTACCACTTCGTTCAGGATCTCCGACTTATCAACTCAACAGTAGTTTTGCTTCACCGCATAGTACCCATGCCTTAACATTTAAAAATGATTCAAGTTGCTGATTTGACTATTAAGATGTGTACAGATCACTTGTTTCTGCTGGCTTCTGCCACTGATCATATTTGGCTCCAAATTCTTCAGCTGCTTCTTCCCTCCGCCTGCTCGAACCATCTATCTCTCCTTGTCTGCTTGATAAATGTCCTCACTGGCTCCAGGAGCCGGCTACATCCTCTGAGACTCCACCATGTGGGCAACTCTTTCATTAAGACACTTTCTTTTGCCGGGCGATGGTGGCGCACGCCTTTAATCCCAGCACTCGGGAGGCAGAGGCAGGCGGATCTCTGTGAGTTCGA
>NC_022033.1:436132-452153 GCF_000317375.1 Microtus ochrogaster | reverse complement strand
AGTTTGAGGCCAGCCTGGTATGCAGAACGAGTTCCAGGGCAGGGTCTAAAGCTACAGAGAAACCCTGTCTGGGGTGGGGGGGAGACACTTGCTCCTCTCCCTCTATTGGAACCCTCCCTGTTTTCCAGCCTCCTCCCCCTAGGAGTTGATTGCTAAGACCTCCCCCCACAGCTTCCTTAAGCCCATCCCATTTGGGCCTCTGAGATCTTGTCCCTCCTGTCTCTCAGCTCCCACCTGGAGCTTATAGAAACTCTCTCCAGTGGAGTTCATTTTTTTTTTATTTATTTATTATGTATACAATATTCTGTCTGTGTGTATGTCTGCAGGCCAGAAGAGGGCGCCAGACCTCATTACAGATGGTTGTGAGCCATCATGTGGTTGCTGGGAATTGAACTTAGAACCTTTGGAAGAGCGGGCAATGCTCTTAACCACTGAGCCATCTCTCCAGCCCCCAGTGGGGTTCATTTTGCGATCTTTCCAAACCTCTTCTTCCACGAACTCTGATTTTATTAAAGTTTCTAGCCTCAGTACAGTTCAAATGACCAAAACTGGCATGCTTGATCTCAGTAATGACAACTTCTGCCACTGCACAAGCAAATGACCCCAAATCTTTTCTGTCTAAACTTGCTTTCTCCTCTAATTCTTATTTATACCTGCCTGGAACAGCTCTTACTTAGGGATGTTTATCATCCAAGAGACCCACACCTCTAACCAACAGCTCGTCCTAACAGGGTCAGGAAATTGCTCCATATCAAGCCATCAAAGGCTGATTCCATCTACAACTCCTTTATCTGTCTCTCCTTCGCTGGGGCTTATGACCTATGCCTGTTTTCTCTATTTTTGTATGACAGTTGCTGTCCTGAAAACAAAAATTATAAAAACAGGGTTTATGATAGAATTTAAAAAGCAATGCTTGTTTAATAAGGTATTGAAGCTGAACCTCCATGTACTCAAATAGGAACATACCTCGTGTTGGTAGCCAAACTTTGCATTAAGAGTTAACTTGGGGAATTAGTTTCAAAAAGAAATGGAGTCATGAAGAGCAACTGAGACTTTGCACTGTGTGGCAGGACTGAAATTCCTAAAGAGAGTCCAGGAGAGGCTATTGGTGAAAATTCAGACCAGTAGCATAAGAGTCCAAGAAAATATTATAAAGGTCTGAGAATGTGGCCGGGCAGTGGTGGCGCACACCTTTAATCGCAGCACTCCAGCACTCGGGAGGCAGAGGCAGACTGATCTCCATTCAAGGTCAGCCTAGTCTACAAGAGCTAGTTTCAGGACAGCTAGGACTGTTACACAGAGAAACCCTGTTTCAAAAAACCAAAAAAAAAAAAAAAAAAAAAGTAAAAGTTTAAGCAAGCACTGCAGATAACCTAAGTTCTGAGGGCCTAAGAAAGTTTTGTCTGAGAATGTGGAAGCTGATGTAAGAGGCTCCAGGAAAGTCTTACATAGATGAAAGTTCTGAAGGAGTAAGAAAGTAATTTAGAATGACGGAAAGGGTTTCAGATGTTCCCGGAGCTGTTGTTAAACCATACTTAATGGTTCGACCAGACCACTCACATGGTGGGGTCTGAAGACTGCTCACAAGCAGGTTGCCAAAAGGAGATATTTATCCCTGTGACACCTTCATCTAGTTCTAAAACTTGTCCCCTATTTTTTTCTTTCTCTCCATGATCAAACTAGAGATTACTGTCAAGGTTGACCAGATCTACACCGCTCTTAGTTGTCCTATAGAAGACATGATGCATATTCAGGAAGGTGTTGGGGAATATTGTTTTAAGGTGTGACTTTTGTTTATGCTGCATTTGTTTAACTCTGTGAAGCTGTGATCCTTTGCCTGTTTAAAACACCTGATGGTCTAATAAAGAGCTGAATGGCCAATCGCGAGGCAGGAACAAGGATAGGCGGAGCTGGCAGACAAAGTAGAAATAGAAGGAGAACCGAGGAAAGGCTGAGGAGTAAGACAAGGAGAAGGGGACACCAGGGGCCAGCCACCCAGCTAGCTACACAGCAAGCCACACAGAAAGAAATAAAGGTATACAGAAATACAGAAAGATAAAAGTCCAGAGGCAAAAGGTAGTCGGGATAATTTAAATTAAGACAAGCTGGCAAGAAACAAACCAAGCTAAGGCTGGGCATTCATAACTAAGAATAAGCCTCTGTGTGTGTGTGTGTTTTTTTTGGGAGTTGGGTGGAGGGTCCTCCCAAAAAGCGAAAAAAGAAAAAAAAAAAACCCACACAACAGGAAGGTGGTTCTACCTTTTCTGTAGAAAAAGTGATCTTTTATCCTAATTAAGGACCTACGGAATCCCAAATGGGAGACGGGTCACTGGTAAACTTTACTGTAGCATTTATCAGTTGCCTATCAGGCACGCCTAAAATACAGAGTACACACCCCACTCTCTGAACCCCTGCATATACACACGGTAGGAAAAGTGGTCCAAAGCTCCCCAGAGGCCCTGACATCTCTGGTCTCACCCATTTTGATGGTACTGATCCCACTTCCCTGTCATACACCTCATTTCAGACCTTAACTTCTGTGTATCTACTGAATAATACTGTGACTGATGGCTTTGCAGGATGCTGGTTATGCGTCCTTCCCGGGTCAAACTCACCATCACCATTTGGGGCTTCACCCACTGTCTTATTAGATCTTCTCACCTCGCCGCTTGTTAACTGCTCCAAGCCAAATATCATTACCACCCCATATCTTTCCACATCTCTCTCTCACAGACTGCTTTAACCCCCCCAGGAACACACTTTGTGCTCAAACTGGATTCTGCGGATTGTAGTAATCCCATAACCCTCAGTACTACCACCCAGCTCCTATGTCCAAACACTCACAATGCCTCGATTCTCTTCCGCAATCAAGTATACCACTGCCTACCTGCAAGGTGGTCTGGGACTTGTGCCCTGGTGTTCCTTTTTCCAAAGCTAGCGGGGTACCCAGTGAAGAACCCTTGCCAATTCCCATCACTGGGTTTATAGCATCACAGTATGAGAAATGAGCAATTCAGGTCATGCCTGTTCTAGCAGCCCTGGGCATAACTGCTGGTGTCACCTCTGGAGCAGCAGACTACCTCCCTCCCTCCCTAGCTATTTCCCATTGGCTTTCCTCACAGTTCATCCAGGATCTCCAATGGGTGGCTCAGACCATCCTAACCCTCCAGTGCCAAACAGACTTGCTAGCCACCGTAGGATTATATTTACTAACAGCAAAGAGGTAGACTTTGTCTCTTCCCTGGGGAAGAATGTTGCTTCTATGCTAACCAATCAGGTATAGCGAAAAATAAAATCTGACAACTTCAGACAAATCTTTAAAAAATGTAACAAACAGCTCGAAGCCTCTGGCCAGTGGATCACTGATAGTCCAATATGGAACTGGATGCTACCCTTCTTAATCCCTCTTCTCCTTTTCTTAATCCTACTAGTTACACCATGCCCTAGAAATTTCTTGTCTGGATTTCTTCAACAACAGATTCAGAAGATTTCTAACCGCTTACTATTACAGGATTATCAGCCCCTAGCTACAGAGGTCTGAGGCACCCAGATTGCTCCAAGGACCTCGATGACCCCAAGCAGCAGGAAGTAGTCTAATGATGTTGCCCCTTCCAGGCCTCCATTGTTTATTAGTAAACTAAAAAGAGGGGAATGTAGGGTAAAAAAAGGGGGCAAAGAAAAAAAATGCCATGCCCCTGACTAGACGGGAGACTTGGACTGAGAAAAGACACCCTGACCCTGACTTGACCCCAGCACAGTCAGGCTGCAGGGCTTGAAACTGCACCAATCCACGTGAATACAGAATCCCACCAATCCCTGAGCTGCCCCAGAATCGGCCCACAAAAATCTACCAGTCCCAAGCCACCTGGGAAGCACCACCCACAGCCCCAAGAAATCCTACATGAAATCTGTACCCTGTTCAGTCTGCTGCTGTTTCTCAACAAAAGCAGCCACCCTCCTGGATTCTCAATAAACCTGGAGTGAGGTTTGTTGTGCTGAGTAGAACTATAACACTAAGGAACTAGTGGAGAAGAGCTGTAACAACTTCATTGGGAAAACCCACCGCTTACCCTTGCATTGGGGAAACTGTTCCCAGGACCTGGGCTGTAAGCAGCTATGCTTATGATGACTTTGTGGTATTTTTGGCTCCCGACCGCCAGGATAATGTAAAACTCTAGAATAACTCTAAAGCCATTTCTGACAACTCTGAGGCCTCTCAGCAGTAATGCTCCCTCCTTCCCTGGGAACCAGGAATCTAACAATTACCCACACATGTACTGAAATGTTGGGAACTTTCCATCTCCCTGAGTCTTTGTGAACATTCTCCAGAAATTGGGGCAAGATAACCTTTAAGATGTTGACTCAGTTCCTGATGTTTTGACTCAGTCCCTGGGAAGGGGTCAAAGTAACCCTCAAATGCTTCCTCTTACCTCACCTGATCTGGCAACTGCCCTCCAGCCATGGCTCAGACCAATCATTGCCAGTAGCCTTTTTAATAAGCCAATCATAATAGTTAAAAGAACAACTCCCAGGCTCCCCCCCCCCTTGTTTCTGTGGCTTTTTACTTTAAAAGTAGCCTGTACTAGCTATTTGGGGTCTTTCTGGTTTCTCGAATACTGAAAGACCCTGTCGTGACAGAATTAATGAAATCCTCATGCTTTTACAACTGTGGTGTGAGAATGGTTTCTCCTCCTTGGTGATTGGGCTCTAGGGTCCAACAATACCTTTCCATCCTTGCTGCAATGCTTACAGTCTCTCTATGTAATCCTAGCTCTCCTGGAACTCACCATGTAGACCAGGCTGGTCTTGAACTCAGAGAGATTCTCCTGCCTCTGCTTCTCAAGTGCTGGGATTAATGACATGCACCGCCACACCCAGCAATACTTCAGTTTTGAATAGAAACACTTAAGAAACAGGTTCCCAAAACAACCTGAATCTACTCTATAGATTCCAACCTGAATATGCCAATCTGCTGAAGTCACATCACCCTGGTTGGTTCACAAGGATTTGTGAAATTCTCCACTTAAATTCTCACTGGGCAGTGGTGGTACATGCCTTTAATCCCAGAGGCAGAGGCAGTGAAATCTCTGTAATGGAGGTCAGTCTGGTCTACGTCATGAGTTCCAGGACAGCCAAAGCTACAGTGTCTCAAAAAATAAAATAAAGGTACAAGCAGGGCTGAAGAGATGGCTCAGAAGTTAAGAGCATTTGTTGCTTCTCCATAAGACCTGAGTTTGTTTTCCAACACCCACATCACCTTTAACTCTGGCTCCAAGGAGTCTGATGCCCTCTTCTGTTCTTTCCAGGGCATGCAGTGGCATACATTCACATACACAGACATGTAAACAAAAATAATAAAAACAAAAAATTTAAGTTACAAGCAGGACTATCTTACGAGACATGGGATACCTACTATCCACAGCTTGTCACTGGTGCCCACCAGAAAGGGCACAAACAGCACATCTTTTTTTGTTTTTAAAGGTCTATTTATTTATTATGCATACAGTGTTCACCTGCATTGCCTGCAGGCCAGAAGAGCATCAGATCTTATAGATGGCTGTGAGCTACCATCTGATTGCTGGGAATTGAACTCAGGACCTCTAGAAGGGCAGCCAGGGCTCTTAGCCTCTGATACATCTCTCCAGCCTTCTCAAACAGTACATCTTAAAATGCACAAGAACCATGAGCTCTGGAGCCTTCCAGCATTGACTTCATTTATTGCTTGATGTAAGGAACAGATCGGGTGGAGTGTGTTTCCTTTGGCCTTGAAGAGCTCAAGCATGAAGACTACTGATTTTAATGAAAAGGTCAAAGCCTGACTAGATAGGTAGTGCATGCCTTCAGTCCCAGCACTGAGGAAGTAGAGGCAGGAGGATTTCAAGTTCAAAGTCAGCGTCAACAAAGTCTCATCAAACAAGGTCTGGATATTAGGCTGTTTAGGCCTGTCTGTCATATCCCAGATGCGGTTCTGTATACTCTCACACTCAGAGCCGGAGACCTAGAGATTCCGTATCTGCAACATCAGGGCGCCCCCTACTGACTGGGCTCCAATAGTGCTTCAGAAATCATAACTCCAGGCTCTTCTCCCTGGGCATAGGCATGAAAAGTCTCTGCTGTTTTCAGAGACACTTCATATGTGAACATTCCTCTCAAACATCAAACTCTTTGCTTCACCTGACTTTTTTTAATCTCACCTCTGACTTAACTTCCATATCTCAGGTTAAACATTTTATTTGAAATTTCATTTAAGTACTGTGGATTAAGCTTGCTCAGCATGTTCTTCCAGGCCTTGGGGTCAATCTCCAGTGCTATAAAATACTGATGATGATGATAGTAATAACAATAATGAAAATATTTTGCTTTAAAATATCACTAATAGCCAGGCAGTGGTGGTGCATGCCTTTAGTCCCAGAACTTGGGAGGCAGAGGCACCCAGATCTCTGTGAGTTCGAGGCCAGCCTGGTCTACAAGAGGTAGTTCCAGGACAGGCTCTAAAGTTAGAGAAACCCTGTCTCGAAAAACCGAAAACAAACAAACAAACAAGTCACTAATAGCCAGGCATGGATGCTGGGTGGTAGTGGTATACACTTTAATCCCAGCACTTGGGAGGCAGAGACAGACAGATCTCTGTGAGTTTGAGGCCAACCTAGTCTACAAGAGCTAGTTCCAAGACAGCTAGGGCTTTTACACAGAGAAACCCTGTCTCAGAAAAAGAAAAAAAAATAGCCAGGCATGGTGGCATACACCTTTAATCCCAGTACTTGGGAGGCAGAGGTAGAGTTTGAAGCCAGTCTGGTCTACAAAGTGAGTTCTAGGACAGCAGGACAGTTACACGGAGAGACCCTGTTTTGAAGGGAAAAAAAAGGCACTAATAGGTCTCAAAGCCAAATTATTTGGATTCTTTTGCCAGTGACCTACAGACACCATTGACTAGAGGAGGCTATGGATACCAAGACTGCTCTCAAGATCACTTTTGTACAACTTTAAGGAGAAAAACATTCTGAGCAAATATGGCCCAGAGAGCTGGGTGGTGGTGACGCACACCTTTAATCCCAGCACTCAGAAGACAGACAGGCGGATGGATCTCTGTGAGTTTGAGGCCAGCTGGTCTAAGAGTGAATTATAGGACAGGCTCCAAAGCTACAGAGAAACCCTGTCTCGGAGAAAAAAACAAAACAAAACAAAAAAACAATGGCACAGAGAAGTTACATCAGTGGCTAACTCAGCCATCAGCAAGATACGAATGTAAACCACCAGAGGCCCCTGTACACTCACTAGAGTGAACAAACATGAAAGCAACAAGAAACTCCGTATGGCGCTGAGGGAGATGTGGACTGGCACAGCCACTTTGAAAAGTGATTTGACAGTATCTTGAAAAGCTGAGCCAGGTTATAGATGCCTGTATATCCAGCACTCTTTAGGTAGGGACAGGCAGATCATAAGTTCAAGGACAGCATGGGCTATAGAACAAGAACTTGTTATAAAGCAAGACTTTACTGCAAAACATTAAAACAGACAAAACAAAAAGTCCACTGGCATATGACCATGACTTACAGTCAGGAACACTGAAATCTGAGGATGATTCCAAAGGCACAGGCACAAACGACTCAACAGCTGCATCTGAAAACAACCCCAGTGCCCACTGAGAGGGAGACAGATAGAAAGAGAGGACAGCCATCAGCAGGTCCTGCAACCCTGGCGTAGGCCTGTGCTACACAGCCTACTGCTCCTACCACAGACAGTCGCGCTAAGCTGAGGACGCTAGACTGAGGGAGGGTAGGCTCCTTCACAAGAAGAGCTTCAGGAAAAGCTTGGGGACAGAAGGAGGTAGGTGGGTGTCCAGGACTGAGGTAAAATGAGGAAGAGAAAAGTGAAAAAACTCATATGAAATGTTTATTAGAATAGAGAATCATCAAATCACACTTTACGAAAGTGCAGTTTGCTGTGTACATATACTTCAATATAGCTGATCAAAGCCCAGGGCCTCATGAGTACTCACAGCTGAACTACACCCCATCAATACCTACTCGTTTAATTTTTTTTGTTGGTAATTGTTTGTTTGTTTGTTGTTTTGTTTTTTGAGACAGGGTTTCTTGGTGTAGCCCTGGCTGTCCTGAAACTAGCTCTTGTAGACCAGGCTGGCCTCAAACTCACAGAGCTCCACCTGCCTCTGCCCCCTGAATGCCGAGATAAAAGGTGTGCACCACCACCTATCTTAACCTAGCAAGTGCCAGGGTGAGAGGCACTCTACTCTATCTGGCAAAGGTTGAGTTTTTGTAGAGTTCTGTACTTGAGTATTCAAAGGATCAGCTGTCATGTGACAGGTTGTTTTGTGCCCCCCAAACTTCCTATGTAAATGCCACAGAATTTGACCATATTTGGAAACAGGTCATCAGATGTAACTAGTTAGGTAAGGCTCCTAATCCCACAACTGATGGCTTTTTGAGAAGAAAAAGAGTACCCTGTGAGGACTCTGCTGTGCCACAGGCTCAGGAACAAAATTCCCAGCACTTTCATGAACGCAGCCTCTAGGACCAAGAGAGAAGAAAGTTCTGTTGCTCACAAATTCAGTTTATGGCGCTATGACAGTCACATGATGATACTCCTACCAAGTAGACACCCAATACAGAGAAGGCAACGGCTGCCCTGCTTACTCTTTCCCAGAAAAAAAAAAATCCCTGTACATATAGTCTTGCATGTCTCACAGCAAAAGCCAAGTAGCCCTGGACTGCCTCAACATTCTCCACACACTGAGATATTTAGACAGCTTATTTTTCTTCTAACAACACAAGATGAAACCACAAGTTGACATGGCATTAGTACAGCTCACGGCTGTACGAAGAAAATTAAATGAGCACCAGGCAAGGCAGCGAATGCCCACAATCCTAGTACTCAGGAGGTGGGACAGGATTCAAAATCTGAATCCAGCCTGGGCTCTATGTTAAGTTCAAGGCTGGAGAGAGAGGTTGGCAGAGAGAGGGAGGGAGAGGAAGGGAAAGAGAGAGAAAGACAAAGAGAGGAGAGAGAATTAATTAAATGAACTCCTGAGTGGAAGGAAATACTCCAAATGCATTAACTGACTAACCATCATAAGACAGCGAGGCAGGGACCTCACCCACATTTCCTCCTGGGAACAGAAACTGGTTCATCTCACAGTGGAGAACTTTGCTTCCACTTTGCAGCCAATGTGATCTGAAACACAAACCTGTACCTGATGCCCGCCCACTCTTCTTCCCCATATGCCACTGGCCCCTCCTTGCCCTTCCTTCTTCCTCTTGGTGCTACCCTTTCTCAGTTCCCTCTGCTGCATTCCTGACTTCTCATGCCTGGGGTACCTTGTTCCTCCCTTCTCAACCTGTCTTATGTACACCCTCTCCTGAGAGCACACTCCACACAGACCACCGCTTCTCTTTTCTCATCATCTTATGATAGTATTGATTAAATTTTAAGAATATTTCTTTCCAGTCAAGAGTTCATTTGAGGGGCTGGAGAGATGGCTCATCGGTTAAGAGCATTGCCTGCTCTTCCAAAGGTCCTGAGTTCAATTCCCAGCAACCACATGGTGGCTCACAACCATCTGTGATGAGGTCTGGTGTCCTCTTCTGGCCCGCAGGCACACATGCAGACAGAATATTGTATACATAATAAATAAAAAAAATATTTAAAAAAAAGAGTTCATTTGATTTTCTTCCCTGATTTGCTTTAGCCCCCAGGGTTCAGGTCCACTGAAAGACCATCTGGCTGAGAGCAAGGGTGGAGCTCTAACTCTCACCTCTACAATCCAGCTCCGACCAGGTAGGTACCCACAGCCCTTCTGTTGCAACTGAACCTGTAGCGGAAATGGGTGGGAACCGAGACCATCCCATCTGTCAGGCCAACTCCAGCAAAGGCTAGAGCCAGCCTGAGAGAGGTTCAGACAGTACAGAAGTGATGAGGAGGTGGGCGAGGAGCCTGGAACCAGCTCCCCAGCAGAAAGAGGTAGGTGGTTTCAGAAGACCACCAACGAGCCCCCACTGTGAGATTCATAACCTTGAATCACCCTTCCAACTGTGACTCCCACTAATGGAGAGAATGGGGCTAAAACAACTCCCTTACAGTGTTAGGCCAAGCCTTTCCTGGACCTCCAGGAATGGAGAAAAACTGATCAACCAGCATCCTGCTAAGGGTCGTATCACTAAGTGGTGTGTGTGGCCATTCTGGACCACTGTAACCCCCTTTGCAAAGCTCTGGTAGAACTGCTCCATATATCTCATATGGGTCAGTGCATATGTCCCTGGATGGTTTAGAAGCATCCAAGTGGCAGAAACACACACCAGCCCAGAATAAGAACAAGGAGGACTGTGGTCAACATGTACTGAGAGACAAGAGAGCTTCCAGGTATCAAGGGTGGTTGCGGCTCTAGCCTCAAGATGGGAATTCAGTTGAGGAGGCCTAGGGAAGCAGTGGCAGGAGTCATGGCTGACTATTGGTTAAGCTGTTGTGAGAGAACATCTGTTGTTGCCTAAAAGGTTTGCTCAATCAACCCGATACCTAAGGATGGGACCTTATTTGGGAAGAGAGTTTTATAGATTTGACCAAACTGAGATGACAATCCCAACCAGATGTGACCAGTGTCCTTATAAAAGGGGAACTCAAAACGCAGATGCACAAGAGGAAGGATGCTTTCTCTGCAAACCACAGAGGCAGGGACCTCAGAGGGAATGTTTCTGTCACACTCTAACCCTGGCCCCCTGGCTAACAGAACCAGCCAAGAATAAGTTTCTACTAGAAGCCCCTATGTTTTGAGCATCTCCAGAGCCTTAGACATAAGCAGAGTGATTTTACCAGAAAGAAAGCTAATCAGAGCCAGATGTTGTGACACACACCTAAAAATCCTAGCAGTTGGGAGGGGGAGGCAGGAAGATCCTGAGTTCCAACCTAGCCCAGGCTGCACAGTAAGGTACTGGCAGGAGATGTAACTGCCTCAAACACACACTCATACCCAAAAGCTTTAAAAATGACAAAAGAAAAAGTAGATGCCAGCCACTTAACAAGATAACATCAGGTTAACAAGGTGAATGCCCATTTCCATACAGCTAAATGCTGTGATTTGGAATGCTGACTTGAGTTCCTGGCCACTCAGACTCAAACAGAATTCTGCAGGAAGTTGGACACATTCTAGGATCATTGTGCTTGCAAGTGAGTGGTGAGGTCTTCTAGCTGAGACTTCTCCCTTCTTAGATACCACACAGGCTGATAAAGTAGCTGGGTTGGTACAGTGCTTGCATAGCATGCACGGAGCCCCAGGTTAGATTCTCAGTACTACATAAACCAAGTACAGTGTCACCTGTGACCCCAGTCCTTGGAGATAGAGGCAGAAGGATCAGAAGTTCAAGGATTTCAAATAGAATGTCAGATAAGCTGCACTAGCTGGAAGCATAAGAACCCATTTCTGTACAGATGCTGTTTGTAGAAATGCTTTCATGCTTGAGGACCCAAGTCTCTCCTGTCTAGGACCCAAGAGTCACTGTCATGGTCCCACAGCCATCTGACCTCTTGTTTGACCTGATGCACAGGTACAGCCCTCTCAGACACAGGTGCTCATCAGATCACAGTCATGAAAGGATGGACAGTGAGCAAACAGGTCTTCACACAGACTGATCCTTTTTCATCCCTGGCTTCTTAATGGGTCCTTCATTTCCATGGTATACACAAGCTGTATAGAGAGATCCAATGCAAAGGGAGAGAGAGATGGAGGGAGGGAGAAAATGAAGGAAGGAGAGAAGATGTAAGAGCAAGAAAGCCCAGTCCTTCTGAGGAGAGCAAGAAAGTCCGGTCAAAAAAAAAAAAAAAAAGTCCAGTCCTTCTGAAGGGAGCAAGAACCAAAAGCTCTCAGTGGGCGCCTACCTGGGGTCACCCCCAGTTTTCAGTCCTTGCTTCAGAAACGTACATACTTCAGTGGTTCCGGACACCAAGAACCCTGCATTCCTTTTCATGACACTCGGAGGAGCAAAGAAGGTACCCACAGGGTCTGAAGCTCCTGGGGTAAGAACAAACCCATCCAGTGCTCTACCTAAGACTGATAAAAGGAGGACATCAGGATTTCCGTATGTAGTTTTAGTTGGGTGGTGCCAGGCAACCCCCAAGTCTCCTTCATTCTTTCTCATTTTGTCTTTGAAGTTAAGATCTTACTGTGAGGCCTCAGGAGACCTGGTACTCATTATGTAGTCTAGGTTGAACCCAAACTCATGACAATCCTTCTGCTTCAACCTTTGAAACACCGGAATTATAAGTGTACACCAGCAAGCCTGGTTTATCCCCTCCCCCTTGTTTTGTTATTATTTCGGGTTTCTTTGTTTGTTTGTTTGGTTTGGTTTTGGTTTTTCAAGACATGTTTCTCTTTATAGCCTTGGTTGTCCTGGAACTTGCTGTAGACCAGGCTGGCCTCAAACTCAGAGATCTGCCTGCCTCTGCCTCCCGACTTCTGGGATTAAATTATTGTTTGTTTTTAAGATTTGTTTTATTGGGCTGGAGAGATGGCTCAGCAGTTAAGAACACTGACTGCTCTTCTACAGAACCTGGGATTTCAGGCATGTGCTACCAATTGTAAACTTGTTTTATTCTTTGTTTGTTTGCTTTTTGAGACCGAGTTTCTCTGTATAACAGCTCTGGCTCTCCTGGAACTCACTTTGTAGAGCAGGCTGGCCTCAAACTCACAGAGATCCACCTGCCTCTGCCTCTGCCTCTGAGCACTGGGATTAAAGACTCACCACCACCGTCTGGCTTGTTTTATTTTTTTAAGATCAAAGCTAATTCTAAAACTGGTATCTTAGCTTAATTTAATGTTAAAACTTTAAATAAACATTTAAAGAAATTATGAACAATATAGTAGAGAGATTAAGAAAAGGTTTCCAAGAGATCTAACTATATTTTTTGAAGCTAATCAAAAGTAATGTGAGGTCTTACATACTTAAAGTCTGTGACACTTGCTGTCCTGGATCAGTCAATTCCAGAATGCACCAACATGTCCCAACCTCTGGCCCACTGGCTCTAATTTTAGTAATTGATGTTACAAAGGAAACAACCCCAAACCTCCTTGTTCTAAAAACTACTGTGTGTCAGGAGAAAGCAAGAAACTCCCAGATTCCCAACAATTAGAAAATGGCTGAGGTCTCCAAATAGAGGACCAACCGACTGCTGTCTGTATCGATGCTCAGCAGCTCCATATGGGAGGAACTGCACAGAAACCAAAGGACGTCTATGTGTGTGTCTGTGTGTGTGTGTCTGTGTGTGTGTGTGTGTGTGTGTGTGTGTGTGTGTGTGTGTCTGTGTGTGTCCTATCCTACTGGTCAGACTCAAGACACTTGTTTCAACCCTTTTCCCTGGAAAAGTAAGTTCCTTATTCACGAAGAAAACCAAAGATATGGCTACAAGTGGGATGTCAGTGCCCAGGAGGTTAAACCCAACACTAGTAGGAGAAGATTCCTCAAGTCCTTATTCCTGTGAGGGATAAAGCTAGGAAGGCCAGGCAGAGCCTGAACCTGTGACTACCCACAAACTCCCCTGACATGAAAGCCTTCAGGCCACCTAAAATCCCAAAGTCAACATGGGGCAATGTCTTTCCTGAGAAGACAGAGACTGGTTTCCCTACCTGCTCCTCACTAAGATGCTGCCCAAAGCACTGACTTCCCAGAACAGATGGTAATTCCCCTGCAAGCCTGTGGGTAGCTCTGGCAGGATGTACCCTCACCACACGTCTGGTGCAAGGTTTCCGGGAGCCCTGTGCCCAAGACCAAAAGCAATGTGAGAGTCAGGATGCCTTGGCTCATGCAGAACTTATAGTGTATGGTTTAGACCTACAAAAAGGGCCTATGGGTCACCTGGGTGCTCCATATCCAATGACACTAATACGCCTAGACAGGCAAGCAATAACGTTTACACAGGTCTATGATGGCTGAGTCAGGCACTTCCTTAACTCAGTTCCTCCCTGCTCAGATGGCAGCTCCCTTCCTGCCCCATGGTAGAGCAGAGAGTAGCAGTGGCACACTATTCAAGCCTACTCAACTTCCCGAGTTCCAGTGTTCAAGTGGCATGTCTAGTTCATCAACTCTACTGTCCTGGAGGATAAAGACCATTTATCTGACTGCCGGGCGTTGGTGGCGCACGCCTTTAATCCAAGCACTCGGGAGGCAGAGGCAGGCGGATCTCTGTGAGTTCGAGACCAGCCTGGTCTACAGAGCTAGTTCCAGGACAGGCTCCAAAGCCACAGAGAAACCCTGTCTCGAAAAACAAAAAACAAAAAAAAAAAAAAAAAAAAAAAAAGACCATTTATCTGGAAGGAAAAAACCCAACAGCAAAAATAGGTCTTAATTCCAAAACAAGAAGCATACATCAAAAGATTCAAAGGAGCCAGGTAGTGGTGGTGCATGCCTTTCATCCCAGTGCTCAGGAGACACAAGCATATGGATCTCTGTGAGTCTGAGGCCAGCCTGTTCTACAAAGTGAGTTCCAGGGCACCCAGAGCTGTCGCTGGATGGTAGTAGTGCTCACTGCTCACCTTTATTCCAGTACTCAGGAGGCAGAGGCAGGCAGATCTCTGTGAGTTCAAGGCTAGCCTGGTCTACAGAGCAAGTTCCAAGACAGACAGGGCTGTTAAACAGAAAAACCCTGTCTCAAAAAACAAACAAACCAAAAAACAGAGAAACCCTATCTTTAAAAAACAAAACAGAGACTGAAGAGGTGGCTCAGAGATTAAGAGCACTGACTGCGTTTCCACAGGACCTGAGTTCAATTCCCAGCAACCACAGGTGGCTCACAACCATCTGTAATGACATCTGGTGCCCTCTTCTGGCCTGCAGGCATACATGCCAGAACACTGTATATATAATAAATAAATAAATCGTAAAAAAAAAAAAACCTGTACATCTCAAAATAAGTTTTAGTACTGACCACTGAAGTGGCAATCTTTTCATAAGAAAATCCTCACTAGGGGGCTGGAGAGATAGCTCAGAGGTTAAGAGCATTGCTTGCTCTTCCAAAGGTCCTGAGTTCAATTCACAGCAACCACATGGTGGCTCACAACCATCTGTAATGGGGTCTGGTGCCCTCTTCTGGACTGCAGGCATACACAGGGACAGAATATTGTATACATAATAAATAAATTTTTGGGGGGTTTTTTTTCGAGACAGGGTTTCTCTGTGGCTTTGGAGCCTATCCTGGAACTAGCTCTGTAGACCAGGCTGGTCTCGAACTCACAGAGATCCGCCTGCCTCTGCCTCCCAAGTGCTGGGATTAAAGGCGTGCGCCACCATCGCCCAGCCCATAATAAATAAATATTAAAAAAAAAGAAAATCCTCACTAGCCGGACATCCATCTCTCCTACATTAAGGGGGGGTGAGCAGGTGCGGTGACTCACTCCTGTAATCCCAGTGCTTCAGAAGGAGAGGAAGAAGGTCATTCAATGTTATCCTGAGTTACAAAGCCAGTTACAAGCTAGTTTTGATGAGGGGGAAGGGGAAGGAGAAGTAAATCTAAATTTGTGGGTTTTTTTGTAAAAATTAAATAGAAACCAACTTAAAATGAGAGAACTGAGACATTTCTGAGGTTAAAAAAATTTCACAAGACATTCCTATGCTTTATTAGCCAACAGCAAATTTAGAATTTTTTAAAAAGAAAACAGGTTTTTAAATTTATTTTAAAACTTGGATTTATCATCGCATAGGTGATGGTTCGTTTAAAGAATCCATATGAGTCCCCACAACAAAAGGCAAAAGTGTACGGCTTCTTGATCTTCTGGGTAAAGTATAAAAGGCACACATATCTTTAAAAGTAAAACCAGGGCAGATGAGATAGTTCAGCGCATAAAGATGCCACCACCTTGACACTCAAGTTCTATCCCTAAGACCCACATGGTACAAGAAGAGAACTGACTCCCTGGTGCATACACACACATATACACAGAGAGAAGGGAGGGGAGGGGAGGGAAGGGCAGAGGAAGAGGAGGGGAAGGCAGGAGAGAGGAGAGGAGAGGGTAGGAGAGGAG
>NC_022033.1:434700-435409 GCF_000317375.1 Microtus ochrogaster | reverse complement strand
AAAAAAAAACCATTAAATTGGAATTTAGGTGAAAATGTCATTATTACATACCGGCAGAAGGACTGACCCATTGCAGGTGAATTTGTACTTCTGTTTCCCTTTGGTGCTCCTCTGATCCAGGACACTCACTCCAGGTCACTAAGTTATGGGCCCCACACAGCGAATGTCACAGAAAAGATTCCTCAACAACAAAGAGGGAATTTCCCCAGAAACGAAAGAAAGTTCAGAGACCTCAGCCCACCATGAGACAGTCTGGAAAACAGGGCTCCAATCTGGGCATGCTCAGTGTGGGGCAAGTAGGTTTCTAGGTGTGTTGCTATGCTGGCCCTACAGGGTAAAAGGGCTCAAAGACAAAACTAAATGCCTGAGATTTGCTTTCAATTATTTGAGGAAAAAAAAAAAAGAGGGTGATAAGTGAAACAAGCAGAGCGGAATCCTAGGAATCACTGCAGTTGGTGACAGGGACGTGTTTTCTACGTTTGTGTATACAAAAACATCTACAGTGTAGGGTGGTAGTGGCACATCTGGCCTTTGATCCCAGCAGTTGGGAGACAGAAGCAGGTGGATCTCTGTGAGTTTGAGACCAGCCTGGTCTACAGAGCAAGTTCCAGAACAGTCAGAGCTACACAAAGAAACCCTAGCTGGAAAACTAAAAAAACAAAAAAGTCTAAAGTCTTAAAAGTTACATATTTAGCCGGGCGATGGTGGC
>NC_022033.1:426628-427305 GCF_000317375.1 Microtus ochrogaster | reverse complement strand
TTTTTTTTTTTTAACACAATTAAGGTATAAGCAAATGTCACTTTTACAAAACTGGAAGAGTTAAAAAAAAAAAAACTGGAAGAGTATGTAATCAAGCAGTAACAGCCATACGTTTGGCTCCTTCTACCCTGGTACCTGACTCTACAGATGTGGTCCTCATCTTCTATCCGCCTTATCCCTCTGGAAGACCTACTCACATCTGCAGAAGGATCTGCCTCAAGCCAAGGCCACGCTCAAAGTGACCTCAGGGACAGCGACCCATCTCTGCAGTACAAGGGCTGCAAGCTGGAACACAGTTCATTTCAGACAAGTCATTTTCACAGCTGACCATGTCTGCCACAGGTACCTTGGAATGCCCCCCTTTTAAATTCTCTCCTACTTTTGCATGGGTTCCATGAGCACAAGTACCTACATGTCTCCTACAGTTTCAGGAATAGAACTCAGTTTGGCAAGCTTGCACAACAAATATTCTTAACTGCTGAGCCATCTCTCCAGCCCCATTCCCTCCTCTTTTTTTTTTAAATCAGTGTAGCTGGGCAGTGGTGGCACACACCTTTAATCCTACCTAGCACTTGGGAGGCAGAGGCAGGTGTATCTCTGTGAGTTTCAAGGCCAGCTTGGTCTACAGAGTGAGTTCCAGGACAGCCAGGACTGTTACACAGAGAAACCCTATCTCA
>NC_022033.1:424394-425721 GCF_000317375.1 Microtus ochrogaster | reverse complement strand
TTGAGTGTCAGATACATCACACAACGAAATTAATGTTTCTATATCATAAGCCAAATCTTTCCATGTTTCCATAACTGTATTTCAGGATTTGCTGTTCATTTCCAGGGAAAATATTTCAAATGCCTTTTTGGGGCTGGAGGCCCTGTTCAGTCACAGCACTTGCCTAGTATATGTCACGGCCACAGGTTTGAGCCCCACCACCACATACACATTCCCACAAAATGCTTTCTGAAAGAGGCCGCAAGGACTTATCTGCTGCCCAAGGAAGAGAAAGATCCAGGACCCTAATATGATCTGGTAGCACAAACGGGAACAAATGAGGTAGCACAACAAATATGGAGACCCAAAGCCTTCTTTGGGGACACATAAACAGCCTCAATAGCTCAGTCCCTCCAATTGCCTGCCAGTACTCTGGTCTCCGCTTCTCATCACACCCAGAATGTCAATCACGTCCTTGCTCCTTCCTCTGCTGCATCTCCCTCCAAGGCCCTGTCCTGTCACTAAAGAGACTCCAATCTGTCTTTACGTCATTGCTACCCTCACCACAGTGTCTGGCTCACAGTTCACTGTTAACCCCCAAGCTGAAAACCCTCTTGCCTTCGGTTTGGAGCAAGTGCAGGTTCACAGTACATATTAGCTGATTTGCTGCTAACTTGCCATCTCTGTTGTGAATAACAAGACTACCAAGGATATCATAGCTGAGGAAGGTGACAGCTAGAAACACTTGGAGAGGCCTTGATAAATGCTAGACTGAGCAAAACCTACGTGGGAAAAGTGTCAGAGCTGAACGGGTCTGTGGAGGCTCAGACCTCCAGCAGTTTTAAATGGGACCTCATTTGGAAAAAGGGTTTCTGTAGGCATGGTCAAGTTGAGAGAAGTTCCTCATACAGTAGAGTGGATCTAAACCACTATGACTGGTGTCCCTGTACACAGACACACAATGGGGAAGGTCACATGAAGATGAAGTCAGAGAATGGAGAAACAAGTCTATAAAGGAAGAACAGGTACCAATACCTGATTCTGGGAGAAACGAGATCTCTCCTGGGCCACAGTGGAGGGAACCTGATGAAACTCTAATCTTGGACTTCTGGCTTCCAAAATATCAAAAAGAAAGAAAGAGAGATAAAAAAAGAAAGAAGGGAAGGAGGGAGGGAGGATGGATCTATGAAGTAACTTGTAGTTGCTCTTAAGCAATACTGAAAGCTTTAATCCCAACTCTTAGGAGGCAGAAGCAGGTGGATCTCTGTGAGTTTGAGGTCAGGCTGGTCTACAGAGTGAGTTCCAGGACCAAAGCTACAGAGAAACCCTATCTCAAAAAAAAAAAAAA
>NC_022033.1:423496-424071 GCF_000317375.1 Microtus ochrogaster | reverse complement strand
AAAAAAAAAAAAAAGAAAGTTAAGTGGGCACCTTTATAAATGGCACCCTATCTAACACAAACTGAGATGGTGTTATTTTTGGTTTTTTGATACAGGGTTTCTCTGTAACTTTGGAACCTGTCCTGGAACTCACTCTGTAGACCAGTCTGGCCTCAAACTCACAGAGATCTGCCTGTCTCTGCCTCCCAAGTGCTGGGATTAAAGGTGTGTGCCACTACTGCCTGGTTGGTATTAGTAATCTTCACCTCGAACCCACATGACCTCAGTCAGCAAATTCTCACTGAGCACTTTTATAGTAAGGCTGGAAAGTAGATCCCTATAAAGCTCTTCAAAGGGTCTGGGCTCAGAGATACAGTACAGGTTAACTTCTGACTTCCACATATACCTGCATACATGTGTGCACGCACACACACATTAAAACAAAAAAACAAAGAAAGCAATGCTGGCGGGGGTGGTGAAGGCCTTTAATCCCAGCACTCGGGAGGCAGAGGCAGGTGGATCTCTGTGAGTTCAAGGCCAGCCTGGTCTACAGGGCGAGTTCCAGGACAGACTCCAAAGTCACAGAGAAACCCTGT
>NC_022033.1:418620-423186 GCF_000317375.1 Microtus ochrogaster | reverse complement strand
TTTTTTTTTCTCCCCAAGACAGCGTTTCTCTGCGTAGCCCTGACAGTCCAGGAACTTGCTCTGTTGAGGAGGCTGACCTTGAACTCACAGAGTTCTGCCGGCCTCTCCCTCCCGAGTGCTGGGATTAAAGGTGTGCTCCACCACCACCTGTGTGTTTTAAGTATCCCAACTCTCTTAGTTTCCTGTCACACAAGTGGATTCAGGGTTAGTAATCCCAGGCAGCAGTATCTTCATATTACTCCAAGTTCTCAGAACACAAGATCATGGGATGCCCAGGAAAATCTCCTCACTTGGTGAGCACAGCAAGAGCCAAAAACTCTAACTTTCTCTCCTGAAGTGTCTACGGGAGAACCACGCCCTCAACTCCAGTCTACAGGGAATTCTCAGTGCTGCTGACACCGTAGGCATAGATGGAGGAAGCCGCCACTGGAACTGGCACAATGAGAAGAGCTGGGAGGTTGACATCCTGCACAGAGCAGCTGCCATAATGACTCTGTAGGTAGAGGCAGCCAGGAAGGAGGGGCACAGACGGTTGAGCACCTCCCGGCTGCAGTCTGATGTCCTGAAGTGACCCCCAAACACTTGCCAGGGTGCAACCCCTTCCTGTGGGACATAGATCCCAAATGGGAATTTGCTGAAAGCCTTGGAAACATCCCCAGAGCTGACATGTGCAAATATGAAAAACAAGTCTGAGGGATGCAGTGGCTTCTGAGGCCCAATCAGAATGCAGAAGACTGGGTTTACAAGCCTTTGGGTTCACTGATGGCCCATAAGACCAGGCTCAGCAATACATCAGGATTGGCAGCTTCTTCATACTCCCATGCTGGATCTGAAAGCATGTTTTCAGGAACAAGCACCAGTCAATGAAGGAAAACAGAGTGACACTCACAGCACCCACACTGTGTCTACAGAATCCACACACTGTACACATGTCTTCAAAACACATACACAGCATCTACATATCCACACACAGTACCAATACAGGGCACACAAGATACCTATCGTACTGCACGTATGGGCACAGTACATATGCTGCCATACACTGCATGCATAGTACCCAAACTCCGAACTCATAGTACTTACATGTTGCATACACAGCACTCACAAAGTGTGCACACCACATACCATCCACACAGGCACTCACACTAACATCATTCACATATTAGCACCCATAGCACTCACAAACTACATACAGTGAACATACAATGTATTCATAGTACCTACAAGCTACATGCCCAGCAGCCACAAAAATTCATCCCACCAAGAGCATGAATACACGAAGAAGAAAAAGACATTATTCCAGGACACTTCAACCACGACCCCATGTTCCCCAGAACACCTTTTTCCTTTCTGTATCTTCTCCTCCTCTGTCCCAGTGTCTTTCTGACCTTTGGTGTCTGGAACTCCGGGCACTTACTCTCTGTGACCATCCCTTTTGCTGTGGGGATGAGGGAATGCTGGCCAAGGAATGGCTACTATTAATGACAAAGTTGCATTTGAAAAGAGAGATTCTGAATACAGCAGAGCCTTAGGTGACCCAAGGCTTCCTCATGACCAGACATTCAGTGTGGAGTCTTATGCAGGCTTCCTGGAAGGGTACAATCATATACAAAAAGTCCAAACATCAAGATCACCTTGAGGTTTAGCAGGTCTCCTTGAAATATAAGAAAATAGGGCTGGGGCTGGAGAGATGGCTCAGTGGTTAAGAGCACTGTCTGCTCTTCCAGAGGTCCTGAGTTCAATTCCCAGCAACCACATGGTGGCTCACAACCATCTGTAATGAGGTCTGGTGCCCTCTTCTGGCCTGCAGGCATACACACAGACAGAATATTGTATACCTAATAAATAAATAAATATTAAAAAAAGAATAAACTCTTAAAAAAAAGAAATATAAGAAAATACAAGTATTTAGAATGTCACAGATTCTGCCTAAAATTGTAAAATGAAGAATGTCAGTTGCACCAGCAAATTGTTCCCAGTTTGTCCTCATCTTCAAATGAAGATAAGTAATTTCTTCTTTCAGAAATTCCCAAACTGGCTTTGAACTTCCTAAATAAAAGCATACTGCCACTCACAGGCTTCGGCGCTTTAAATGGGATAGAATGAGAGCACGGAACAGACCTATTTTGAGCACCAAGACTGTGGACCACTTTCCCTTTACGGCTCATTTTCAATGGGTATACGATGGAGACAGGACAGTATCAAGCCAGACATAAACCTCCAGGGATGACCATCCTGAGATCTCACGGACTAAAAAACATTCAGCAACCACAACTCCACTGAAATTGTACACAGCAAAAGGCACATGCCACCATGTCTGACTAAATTAAGATAAGTTTTAAAAATTTTTTATGTGAGGGGCTGGAGAGATGGCTCAGTGGTTAAGAGCACTGGCTGCTCTTCCAGAGGTCCTGAGTTCAATTTTCAGCAACCACATGGTGGCTCACAACCATCCATAATGAGATCTGGTACCCTCTTCTTGCCTGCAGGCATATATGAAGGCAGAACACTGTATATATAATAAATTTATATTAAAAAAATTTTTATGTGCATGGGTGCGTTTTCCTTCCTATATGTATGTGCAACACTTTCATGCCTGATGCTTTTGAGGACCAGAAGAGGGAGTTTGATCTCCTAGAACTGGAGTTACAGATGATTGTGATCAAACCTGGGTCCTCTGGAAGAGTTGTCAGTGCTCTTAACCACTGAGCCATGAGCCATCTCTCCAGCCTCCTTAAGATTTTGTTTTGTTTTGTTTTTCAAGACAGGGTTTCTTTGTACAGCTCTGGAGCCTGTACTAGAACTCACTCTATAGACCAGGCTCACAGAGAACTGCCTACCTCTACCTCTCAAATGCTGGAAATAAAAGTGAGCTCCATCACGTCCCATCATTCATGTGAATTTCTGCATCTTTCCTATTTTGTGGGCAATTGAAAAGACATCCAGAAGTTAGAGGAGTATTGACAGAAACGTAGAAGAAACTCAGTATACGGCCTGGGCACCTGCAGAACCAACCATGTCACCCACAGGAAAGGGCTTGTGTGCTGAAGACAAGCTATGAAAGATCACGTCTCATGCCCAGTACCTTTCTGTCCTAGATCTACCAGCTCTCACCAGCAATCCAATATCCACAAAGCAGAGGAAGACCCAGCTAACTGGGTGCCAGTCCTGAGTGAGATGCTGAAGGTCACTTCCTCAGGGTACCTGTAGAAACTCCGAGACTTCTCCTCATCTCGCCTGCATTCTCTGAGATGTTTCTCACTGGCATTTATGTCAGTTGTGGTCCCAGACTGACCCAAGGTCTCCATAGCAGGTTCTGAATGCCAAAAAACAGTCATAAGAAACCCTGGGAGCAGGAACGATGGTGTATGTATCTCTGATCCCAGTGTCCAGAAGAAGGATCTTGAGTTCCACACCTGTATGGGCTACATAGCAAAACCATGCCTCAAAAACTGAAGGGGGGTGGGGTGGGAGAGAACGAAGGAAGGAAAGCCAGAATGTCTGCTAACACATCTCAGAAAGCACATCTGTCGGAACACAAAAATCTCAGCCTGTGCTGCTGAAAAACATACTGGGGCTTCCCAACTTGCTACTCTGATAACTAGGTTAGTAATTTTTTTTTAAATATATATTTATTTATTATGTATACAATATTCTTCCTGCATGTATGACTGAAGGCCAGAAGAGGGCACCAGACCTCATTACAGATGGTTGTGAGCCACCATGTGGTTGCTGGGAATTGAACTCAGGACCTTTGGAAGAGCAGACAATGCTCTTAACCGCTGAGCCATCTCTCCAGCCCCCGGTTAGTAATTTTTTTAATCCAAATTATGTTTTTAAAATACTCAGTTGAGCCGGGCGGTGGTGGCGCATAAATTTAATCCCAGTGCTACACAGGGAAACCTTGTTTTAAAAAGTAAATGAATAAAATAAAAGAAAATGCTTAGTAATTTAAAAATATAAATCAAAGCTAAATGTCACTGATGAAACTCTGAAATTCAATTAGTCAACATAAAATCTTATATAAGTCAGACTTAGGTCAAATTCGACTTATTTTGCTTTCCTTTCGGTAGTTCACAGAATAAGCTGTCAGAAAGTGTTCCTTTCTACCCTGAAGCAATGCCATCAGGCACACGCCACTAGTAAACCAGAGCATAAACCTAAGGGAAATAAAAGGTGGTTAAGCAATTATGGCAGGAAAGCCAAGCTTGATGGTGTCCACCTTCGGTCTAAAATACACATGATGTTGGAGGCAAAAGATCAGGAGGTTAAGGGCATCCTCAGCTACGTCGTGGGTTTGAGGCCAGCCGGGACTATATATAACTCTGTCTCAAAACAAAACATAACAAAACAAAAAGAATAGAAAAGACTGGGTACAAGCTCACAGCTATAATTCTAGCATTTAAAAAACTGAGAGGGCCGGGCGATGGTGGCGCACGCCTTTAATCCCAGCACTCGGGAGGCAGAGGCTGGTGGATCTCTGTGAGTTCGAGACCAGCCTGGTCTGCAGAGCTAGTTCCAGGACAGGCTCCAAAGCCTCAGAGAAACCCTGTCTCGAAAAAGCAA
>NC_022033.1:415508-418520 GCF_000317375.1 Microtus ochrogaster | reverse complement strand
AAAAAAAAAAAAAAAAAAAAAAACTGAGAGGAAAACTGCCTCACATTTGAGGCCAACCTAAGCTACATGCAAAGTCTGAAGTCATCCTGGACTAAAGAGTAAAATCATATCTCAAAAAATAAGAAGGGAAAGAGAAAGGGAGAAAAGAAAAGAGCTAATCTGCCAACTCCATATTCTCAGAGTCCAGCACTCATGACAAGCCCAAGACCAGAACTGGCCGGGCCAAAGACAGAGCAGCAACAAGAAGACAGAAAATCATGACTGGAACAAGTTGGCAGAGTTTCAACGACTTGTCTTTTGGTCTTAATAGAACATTTCCCTTATCTGTTTATTTTTAGGGGTCGGGCCACTCAGCAAACTCTAGGAACAAAAATTTCCACCCAGTCCTAGCCAGAGGATAGATTCAAAGTGAAATTTAAATTTTTTTTTTTTTTTTTGAAAACAGGGTTTCTTTGTGTAGCCTTGGCTGTCCGAAAACTCACTCTGTAGACCAGGCTGGCCTCAAACTTAGAGATTCAACTATCTCTGCTTCCCAAATGGTAGGAGTAAAGGCAGCAGCACCACCCACCACCGCCCTAGCTTCAAAGGGAAATTCTTAACAATCCATCATTACTCCAGAGAATTTAAATTAGAATATGTTTTTAGAGCAGAATAAAAGGCTTACTTTTTTTTTCCAACAAATGAGAAAAGCAAAACAAAACATGAAGCTCCTGAAACAGGCTGCTTAAGGCAGGTATGTAAATTAAATGGAGACAACTGTTCCTAAAAGTTTCTTCTCACTCACAGCTAAGAGGGTGCCTAAGTACGGCAAAAGACTGCACTGTGAGGAATTAGTGCAAGTATTTTTCTGCCGGATACACTAAATGGGCCTCTTCGGTTCTCAGAGGCTGGTCTAAGACCTCATGGAGTACAGTACAGCAGCTGATCAGTGCCCCAGAAACCAGACCACAGGGACAGAGTGGCCCAATTTCCCTTAATTTGAAAACCCCCACACAAGGAGAAAATTGGGAAGTTCACTGTTAAAACATAGTTCAGTTTAGCAGTATTTGTAAATAAGACATCTTCAGCAGTAACAGGTCTCCCACATTCTCAGGCATTGTCTATGAATCTTTGAAGCATTTTCTCCATTTCTTGATGTGCATGTCCTGGTTTCTCTGTTGTTGTCTGACTAAGGAGCACCAGAAGTCACAGGGAAGTGAACAGAACTGGCCTGACCCTGGCATAGCTGGTGCAGGGTACTGGGTGTCAGCAGTGGCAGATTGGGGTCTGGACACAGGACAGCTTTACATTTACATAAAGCAATGGAACACGAATAGAAATTATCTAAGCAAAGCAAAATTCTTACACTCAAGGTAGTGCCAGTGAGAAGCTTAATTAAATGTTGTCTTCCAGCACGCCTGAGGCGAGACTGGGTTTTGAATTTCTAGAAACTCAAAGTGAGTTCTTTCTACTATTCTAAAGAGAAAACTGGCAATAACCCCCAACGTCGTTTCCCTTCAGGAAAAAAAAAAAATGAGAGAACAATTACAAGATTTTCAAAGACAATGCGAAACTTTTATCTGCAATAACTTCTGCCTAAGTACCACTATCATTTACTTAATCTTTTCTGCAATAATATGGGAGATGTATCCTAAACTTTACAGTTCAAAGTACCTAACATCACAAAATATACCAAAACGGAGAACTTCTACTATAATAAACTTTGTTTCATTATTCTCGTGGAAACCCTTCCATAAATTTCCTTTTGGTGAACAAACTATTCTCTTGCCGAGTGGAAACACTGCCTTGCACAGGCAAGACAAGGACCAGCAAGAGCGGAATTCGTGAATCTGCAACCAAACGGGAAGTTAGCCTAGAGGATGGATTCAACCCAATGTTCTACAAGCAAGACAATGCACCCACAGGAATGCTCCGTGCACAGGTGTCAGCGCCCAGAAGGTGCACTAAATCCTTTTTCCAATTAGCATTTCTTTAAACGGGCTGATAACAATCTTG
This sequence comes from Microtus ochrogaster, assembly GCF_000317375.1. Lineage (NCBI taxonomy): Eukaryota > Metazoa > Chordata > Mammalia > Rodentia > Cricetidae > Microtus > Microtus ochrogaster. The sequence goes on along the minus strand of NC_022033.1, from coordinate 416,525 downwards.
TCACTGTAACCTTCACTAAATGCTCGCTCCGCGTTTGTAGCGTTGAGAGCCGGGGGAAATTCACCGAGAATTTCGGTCAAACTTTCTTCTGTTTATATTTCTTTGTGTTAGAAATTATCTGTCCTTCGCCCTATTTAGCTTGCTCCCCCGGGCTCCCGGATTCAGTCCTATTGTGTATGGCTGGTTCCGCCTACTAATATTGAAATCGCTAGCCATACCAGGGAATCCCCCAACTAGCCAGAACCCTCTCCATGGTGCAGAAAATTCCGGTTTTACCCTCGAGATTGAGTTGTCGGACACTGACATTCGCTAACCTGTAAAACTGACAGGTCTATTTACTGGGAAACAAAGACGCGACTCGTAGCGGACCCGGTTCCCCTGCGCGCCCCGTGCGCTCCGAGCGCCGCGTCTCATCTGCGCTCCCCTCTCCACAGCACCGGGAGGGCCCTGCACCCCAGTTTGGCCCATGATTAAAATGGAAATCTAAAACGACCGGCTTTCGACTTCTGGGGAGACAATGACCCCCAAGACCCCCAGGGCCCACGTCCCACAGTTCTGACTCTTGGCAAACTCGGCGCGGGCGGGTCCGGGTGCGGCTCTGCTGAGCGGGCGGGGGACGCACAGGGCGGCACGGGCGGGGGGCGCAGGGACGCCCCCGGGATGCCTCCTGGGGCCAGGCGTTGACGCAGCAGAAATTACCAGCTGGAAAATTCCCCTTCCGAAGGTGACGAAGAGGGACCCCGGCGGTCGCTGTGGCTGCCGGAGGTGCCAGGGGGCCAAGGGGTCGGGCAGCTCGGCGCCGCGACCGCCTCCGGGATCAGCCCCGCGGGAACCTGCCGCGCAGCGCCGCCCCGCCCACGCCACTCGGGCAGTGGCCCCACGGGCCTGGGTCTCCGTCCGCCTTGTCCCCGAGCGCCATCGCCCCCAGGAGGGCGCCCCCGCGAGGCGGGACGGGGAGGGGCCGGTGGCAGGGCGGGGGCGCGCCCTGGCTCACAGCAGCCAGGGCTGCAGCTGCCC
>NC_022033.1:409073-414964 GCF_000317375.1 Microtus ochrogaster | reverse complement strand
CGCCCCCCCGCGGGGCCGGACAGCGGAAGTGCGGGCTGGAGCTCGCTGGGCATTGTGGGAAGCCCCCTCCCCTGGGCTTGCGAGTGGCAAGGAACGGGGTCCGTGGGTCCGACGCTCCCGCCCTGCGGGATCGCGCAGCCGGAGACCACCTGATGGGAGAGGTGGGCTGGACAAGGACACCGCAGCGGGGTCGGGTGGGCGCACCCCGCGTTGTCTGCGCGCCTATCCCTGGGGACGCACGAGACCCAGGGTCGTGGCTGTCTCCGAACCCCGAGGAGCCGTCGCCGTACGCGCGTCTCCCAAACTTAGCGACTTCCAGGCGCGCCATGGCGGTTCGGCGGGCCTCATGCTGAGCGGAGGAAACGCGCTCTAGGGGCGCGGTGCCCAGAAGGAGCTGGTCACTGCACCCCCGCCATCCGGGGACCTGGGCGCTCTCGTAGAGAAGCGCGCGTTGAGAAGCGGGCCACGTGGCGGTGCCTGCAAGCGGTACTCAAATTGAGCCAACTAGGAGCATTGGCTGCCGCACGTCGTTCTTGTCATCCAACTGCTGTGGAGGACGTAGGGCTCAGACAAGGGGCGAGAACCCCGTCTTGGCCCGCAGTTCTCAGCCAGTTATCGCATCCCGATTCCCGTATAGCTAGGGATGGGTCTCTTCACCCCGCCCCCAGTTTTGCTGTGCCGCGCGTCCCTTCTGGCCTCCAGTGTCTTCGAGCTTTGCGGGAGCTGGGAAAGGGTAGCGTACATTCCTAGCTGGACTGCGCTGGGGTTAAAGGCCACCACGCTCCTGGGCACAGCGGAGGGAAGGGAGGTGAGCCTGTGGCTGGCCAGAGACGTGAAGGAGTTGAGCCCTGCTGGGCCAACCAATAGCTAGCAAGGCGCCCTGGGCTGTCTGCGCCCTTCCTCCTCGAGGGGCCAGCGCCGCGGAATTCCTCTGGAGGTGGGAGGCACCCGCCCTGATGGAGGATTTCTCAGTTGTGTGAGGAGGCATTCACGGGCGGCAGTGGGAGGGCTGGCGGGAGGGGATTCTCCTTGAGTGAGCAAGGGCGAGCAGAGGTCTGGCAGTCAGAGTTGAAAGCCTGGGATACTCCCTCACACTTCGCTGGCTCCAGGAGATGGCTGTGTACATGCCCTACCCACCCCCTCACCAGGCATCTAGGCTGGCGCTCGCGGCCCAGGTGTCCCTAGCCTCATTCTTTCTGCTGGAGGACCCTCTTGGCACAGCTTGGTCTGAAACAAGCCCCCGCCCCGCCCCCCAAGCACACACCCCACTACTGCCTGCCCCCGTGTGCCTATCATTCGAGTGGGGCTGGCACAGTTCTGACATACTGCTCCCGACCTCGGGAGAGTCCGTCTGGGTATACCTCCCTCTGAGAGGACAAAGGGCACTGTTCGTAGAAGTCCTTAGACCATCCCCTTTCTCAGTTTGGTCTCTGTTGCAGTCCATGAAGGAAGTGAATCATGAGGAGACCTCTAAGGTCACTCTCCCTCAGAGAGAGCCCCAGTTTCTCCCAAGGTAGCTAGGCACCGAAGACATCATTCAAGGATGATCATGTTGATGTCTGTTTTCCATGCAGAACTTGGGAGCAATAAAAGAGCCTTGCCCATGAACACAACGGAGCTCAGGCATTGTTCAGGAAACCCATAAGAACCAAACCTGTGACCGAGAGCCGGGAGGTGGTGGCACGTGCCTTTAATCCCAGTACTCCAGAGGCAGTGTCAGGAAGTTTCACAAATCTCTGTGAGTTCAAGGGCAGCCTGGTCTGCATAGTGAGTTCCAGAACAGACTCCAGAGCTAAAAAAAAAAAAAAAAAGGAACCAAGCCTGCCTGTGAGCCTGTGTCCAACAGGCCCACTCCATATGCCAGAAGGGCTACACATCTTCATGGGAAGTCTTGTTGAGTTCTGAAATGAGCCAGAACAGACCAGACACCCCCTTTCTCTAACACACCCCCAGCAGCACTATCAGAGATTGGACCAAGACCTCTCTGTCTTTTCTGCTCCAAAAACCAACAGCAGGGTTCAAAGCCTGGACATAAAGACAATACAGACTGAAGAACAATCCCCCTGAGATGAGACAGACCCACTGTATCTCTGCACTGTCACTGTTCCACACGCTAATAAACCCCATAATTGTTTAAAAACCCCAACAGCAGCAACTGCAACCTCGTGTTAAATGTGAGGGTAAGGGAAGTCATAGCTGAGCCAGACCAGGCGTCTTGATGTGTCTGCTTTGATGTGTTACATTTACCAGAATGGCTCAGGAACTCATGGTTCTTCACACCAGGTGACCTGCCTTACAGATGGCTCTCAAGGATGGACAGATAGGTTGACCTCAGTTACACTCTGACCATGGCATTCCACAGCCATAGCAGGGGTCTGTCAAGGTTCCATGAAGATGAGCATGATCCTTGCTATCAACAGTGAGTAGTGGAAAAGACACGTGACAAAGCAGATGGCCAGGGTCCTGCAGCCACATGGCTCCATGCTATCTGTTGAGGTCTTTGCATAGTTATCCCCATGACCTGGAGAGATGGCTCAGTGTTTTAATAATAGTGTTTTCTTAGTGATTTTGCATAGGACCCAAGTTTGGTTCTCATTCAGCATCCACATTGTGGTGGCTCACAACTGCCTGTAATCCCAACTTTAGGAGATCTAACACCCTCTTTTGGCTTTGATGAGAAGTCAGTTGCACACGTGTATACACACACACACACAATTAAAAAAAGTCTAGTCAGGTGTGGTGGCTTACACCTTTAATCCCGGTGCTTGGGAGGCAGAAGCAGACGAATCTCTCTGAAGTTAAGGGCAACCTGATCTACAAAATGAGATCCAGGTCATTCAATGAAACGCTATCTTAAAAAACAATAACAACAACCAAAAACTCACCCCACCTACCTGTATGAGCACGTCAGGAGACCACCAAGGACATACCAAATCCCTGAAGTGATTTAGCAGCATTGGGCCACTCCTTCTTGGGGCCATACCAAGTGTGCAGAAGCTGATCAGGTCGTGAGTATGTTTTCTCAGAGAATGTGCTCCTTCTATCCTAGAACACCACCACGATAGCCATTAAGAGTGCCATGCGGCTGGCCAAGCCCAACATCCTCTGTAAACCTAAGAGACCCCCACGTCTCGCTTGCTTTGCTGATAACCTACCCTCCACTGACACACCAAGTAGCTTTCCAGGGGCAGAGAAGCAAGAAGGGGTCCAACCTCAGAGGAAGCACCGTGGAACAATAGAGAAATCAGGGACTTACTTGCATTTAGCCTCAGGATCTGCTTTATAAGTAATTGCCTGGGAAGAGCTTTGGAAAAGAAAATTCCAGAAGAACAGCAAATCTCCCTACTTATCTAGTAAAGGTACTACCCCACCTACCCTATCATTGCTAGGCATCTTTCCCCAAGGCAGCATTTCCTAATCTACCCCCAGCTGGGTTTTCAGTAGCTGTCTTTGTTTCAGTCACTGGTCAGAGAGACTGCCTGTTTATCCTCCAGCCAGTGGTGTTGCTCAGTCGTCCCCATGGCAACAGACCGGAGAGTCCTGCCCCCTTCCAGAAACGGCCCAGAACCTGTCCCTGCTCTCTGCAGGACTCTGCTGGAAGTCCCTATCTAGAAAGGCCAAGAACGGGAGGGAAGAAAGACTACTGCTGTGGACTGGGGATACTGGGGCTGCCCAGGGGACCGCCCACCACACATCATCCTGGTCCCATAGTGGAACTGAATGAAGCCTGCCTTAGTCTGCAGCAAAGACCCAGCCATGGGAGGGGCTCCTCACCCAGGCTTCCTGAACGTAGCTTGGCCAGGTCTAGAGCCATCTGGACCTGCCCTCCTGTCCAGGCCTCTGCAAGACTGCCCTCCAGAGCTGCTCCAGGCCAGGGGCTACCTGCCAATTGCGCGGCTGCCCCACCCCAACTGTCCTCCAGGTTTGTGTCCCTGCCAAGCCCCAACTGCCACTCCAGCTGCTATTGCCAACTGTCGCCCCATCTCCATTCCAAGTGCTCCCTCACCCCCAACCGTCCTTCCAAAGTACCACAGCCAACTGGCGGCTCCTTGCTCTCTAAGCCTTGCCTTCCACCTACCAGCTATGGGGCCAGGGCTTAGCATTCCAGAGTTCCCTGCATTTCCAACAATACTGGAAGGAGCAAAACCACACCTGCTGTGCTCATGGGCTGGGAGAAGAAGATGTACTGAGGCTCAAGACCAAGAGAATAGGTCAGGGCCAGGCCTCAGCAGACCAAGGGGAAGAGACAGGAAGACCAAAGCAGGGAAAGAAGAGAACAGGGGGAAAAAAAACAGAGCAGAAGCAGATCTATCAGCCAGACCCCTGTGCTAGACCAGCACAGGGGCAGGAAGCAGCCTCAGTGCCCAGTCAGAAACAAGTATGTGTCTTAGGTAGAGGCAGACCTTACTAGGCTGAGGAGTAGAGCCCTCATATAGTGCTTTCCTCTGAGAGTTTCTAAGCAGCTAATCCCAACCACAGGTCCTGGGAAGGTCCTGGCATAGGTCAGGACCAGTGCTGCTCCACCACAGCCTCAGATGCACACCAGCCTTCCACACTTTAGAGTGGACCCTGTTCCTGGGTCTCAGCTGGTGTCCTGGGCCCGCCTGGAGCTCTCTCTCTCTCTGTCTCTGTCTGTCTCTGTGTGTGTGTGTGTGTCTTATTTATTTATTTATTTATTTTGGTTTTTAGAGACAGGGTTTCTCTGTAATTTTTGGAGCCTATCCTGGAGCTAGCTCTTGTAGACCAGCCTGGCCTCAAACTCGCAGGGATCCGCCTGCCTCTATCTCGAGAGTGCTGAGATTAAAGGCTGGGCTGTCTCTTAAGAGTAGATTTTCCACACAAGTTTTAACCATTTCAGGTCCCAGCTATTGTCTTCTTTCCCCTTCTGCATCCCCAAAGTCCCTTCTCCACCTTTATCCAGTAGAAGTGACATGTCACTTCTATAAAGGGATACTTGCCTTATCCAACCACAGGTTGCAACCCTGGGTATCCCAGGGTACCTGGAGTCTTCACCAGGCCGTGGAGGCAAAACTGTCGTCCTCACTGGTACAAGTCTGGGGCTGTAATTCCATCTCAGAACAGACAATGAGGACTGGGCCTTAGTCCCAGCTTTAAAGCCACCGCTCCCCAGAGGCTACAACCTTCTAGGCTCACATTGCACAGGTTGGTGATAACTCCGCAGATAGCACCGCAGGTGAAAAGGAGCACCTGGCTCCTCTTGGTATTCCATTTGGGAGTTCCCAGGTCTACTAGCCTGAGACATGCTAGAGAAAGAAAAATTGTTGTGTCAGACTAGTCCTATAAGGAAGGAAAAGGCAACATTTTCCCTGAATACCTACTATGTGCCCAGCATTTCCCCATTGATAAATCACTTTCTTAAAGTCACCCAGCCCTTCATCCTGAGCTAGGGCCTGGGACAGAAAATGGACAGAGTGACTGTGACCCACAGAGGACAGTGGATGGGACTCTGTCCTGCCTTTTGAGATGTAAAAATCTCAAAACATAGATACATATAATTTAAAAATGAAACTGTAGGACCCAGCCATGACAAGCTCAATAGAGACCTAGGTCTCAGTAGTTTTCCCTAAGGCAATTCCTGGTTGCAAAAAAAGACCACAAACTGAGACTACACAGGCAGCACTCAGGAACAGACCATCCAAAGGAAATTCCTAACGTTCCAACCACTGTAGATAGGATCGCCTGCCATCACACACCCATCACTTTTCACCAGAACACCCCTACTCTTAAAACCCTGGCTGTCCTGAAACTCACTCTGTAGACCAGACTGGCCTCAAAGAGCCACCTACCTCTGTCTCCCAAGTGCTGGAATTAAAAGTGCATGACACCACACATCCAGGTGAGTGTCCAAAAGAGAAAGGGTGTGGGCTGGA
>NC_022033.1:396819-408589 GCF_000317375.1 Microtus ochrogaster | reverse complement strand
TCTATTCACAGGTACAATCCCACCTGTGTTTTGACATGCTCCATTTCCAACCTGGGTAGGTTCATCCCTCCCTTAGACACCCTGGTGGTCCTGGCTCCTGGGAGGTCATCATACGGATGCTGAACTTCATGCAGACCTGATCCACACAGCTCAGTATAGCCTAGAACTCCAGGACTCAACAGATCCTCCTGCTCAGACTCCCCAGTAGCTGGGACTACAGGTGTGCATCACCTCGCCTGGCAGAAGACACCTTTAAAAATACTGTACTGCCTTCTCAATTTCTGTCCTTCACCATTTCCAGTTGGAAACACTTAGAAGCAGAGTAATATTTTCTTCTAGCACAATCCAGCCCAGTTGTTTTCTTGACTTTGCTTTATAAAGAATGTCTTACATCATCTAATATGAGGTTCACGTACTCATCAAAGCTAACAATACAACTCTTATACAGTCACATCTGAATTTGAGATATGAAAGACCCGGATAAATCCAGACCCCTGTAGCAGAAAGAATAGAGCCAAAAAATCTAGCAGGAAAAATAGAGCCAAAAATCTAGCAGGGAGAGAAGAGCCAAAAATCTAGGTTAGCCGGTTCAGTGACTCTTCCAGGAACTAGCTGACCATAAAGTTAGATTATAATCTTGAGAAACGGGGAGTTACCCCCTTGTGATTCTCACTGGTATTTTTGGAATTTTCCAATGACGCCCTCCCTACCCCCTTTGGGTTGTGGCTTCTTCCCCTAAATACCCTCTCTCTCAGCCACTTGGGGTCGAACTCCTCTACCCCTGAGTGGGAAATGAGTTTCAGCCCCAACTGGTTTAATAAACCTCGTGTGATTGCAGCAAGGATGGTCTCTAGTGAGTTCCTGGGGGGTCGTGTTATCCCGAGACTTGAGTGAGAGTCTCCCCGCTCCCAGGGTCTTTCAGATCTACTTTGCAAGTGTCTGAAGGTGTAGTTCCAAAGCCCAGAGCTCATAGGCTGCTGTGTAGGGTACAATGGGCTGCACAATCACCTTCTGTACCTTCTGGCCCTGGCCGTGGGTATGCTGTGGTGGAAGTCACAAAACGTAACTGAGATCTTTTAAGGTTTGTGTATGTGCCTTCTTGTCTGTGTGTGTACCACATGCATACAGTGCTAACAGAGGCCAGAAGTGGATATTAGATACTCTGGAACTGTAGCTCAGTGTGCTTGTCTACTACACAAGGCATTGGTTTGTCCCTCAGTGCCTCTCTTTCTAGCTATATATGCATGTCTATGAACAAATTTGCATGTAGACAGATATATGTAACTGAGATTTTTTTTTAGACAAAAACATCTCACAGCATATAATAACATAAAGGCAGTTGTGAACCACTAGGAGCCAAGGGTTCTTTAGGAGCCATCCACCTTGTTTTATTTTTAAGAGGAGGTCTCTTATTGGGATCTGGGCTCCTGATTAGGCTAACATAGGCTAGATACATTGGCCAGCGAACTAGCTACACATATCTATTTGTCTTTACCTCTCCAGCACTGGGATTGCAGGCACACAGTCGCCACTGCACCTCAGCTCTTTATGCGAATGGTGAAGACTGAACTCAGGTCCTCCTGCTAGCATGGGGAGCACTTTACCAAATGGGAGCACTATCAAGGCTATGCCCATGTAGACAGAGGCCAGGATGGAAGGTGGCAGACTCTCTCAGCAGTGTTCCGGTGAATCCTGTGTGTAGCCTGAGAACCCAGAGCTCACCACACAACAGCACTCAGAAATATAAGACCAGCATCCATGAATCTGTGGTTTGTACCCCATGAGAGAGTTTGGGTGATGGGTTGAGTAATTAATATTCTGAAGTGCTAATTCCTCTGTTTGGTTGGTTGGTTGGTTGGTTGGTTGGATTTTTGTTTTTTTGAGACAGATTTTTCTCTGTGTAGCCCTGGCTGTCCTGGAACTCCCTCTGTAGACCAGGCTGGCCTCGAACTCACAGAGATCCAACTGCCTCTGCCTTCTGAAATTAAAAGCTATTAAAGGCATACTCTACCATGTCCAGCTTGAAGTGAAGTAGAAATAAACCAGTTTTGAGACAGTCAGTGGCTACACAGAGAAGCCCTATCTTATAAAAAAAAAAAAAAACAACGAACAGAAAATGGTGGAAATAAATAGCTGGCCTGAGAAATACTGAGTGGCTACTCAGCTCTCAACCCGAGAGCTCATGGGGGTTGTTTCGTTTTTGTCATTGGTTGGTTTTGCTTCTCTTCCCCCTTTAAAAAATAAAATTTTTTATTTTGTAATAACTTTAGTTTCATGTTGTACAGCACAGAGAATTCCTGTCTGGCTGCTCCAGGCTCTAAGGTTGTCTGGCTTTGCCACAGGTATGGTATCAGGAAGCCCTTGCTGACACATCACTGCACTGAGGCTTTCTTTAGACCTAACCCCTCGTTCCCAAAGCCCTCCCATGGCACCATCATACTTAGAGATGTCATGTCTTACATTTTTGTAGGCTGAGGCAGGTTCTCATGAGCTTCAGTTTTAAGTCTCACTGATGAGGTGTTGAGTAGGCAGTACCTCAAGTGGGATCTATGGGGTGTCCTTTCTGTTGACTAAAGTAAGGAGTTTTAGAATCTCTAAGAGATGAGGTACCTGACATCCACATGATTACCCCCTAGTGCCTGGTGGGGTCACTTGTCTCCAAAAAACAAAACAAATAAAAATAAATAATAATAATAAAATAAAGATGTCTTCTGCTGGGAGCTCAGCCTGAAACATGAATTTATATTGTTTTGGTGACCTGTTACACAGTGAAACCAATAATAATGATACAATAATAATAGCAATAATAATAACTCAGTTACAAATAACTGCCCATACACAAATTTACAACTACAGAGAGAAAGAGAGGCACTGAGGATCAAACCAGTGCTTGTTCATTAGACAAACACACTGCGCTACCCCCTCAGCTAATCATAAAAAGCATTTTATTATTATTTCTGGTTATTTGAGACAGGGTTTCTCCATGTAACAGTCCTGGCTGTCCTGGAACTTGCTCTGTAGACCGGGCTGGCCTCAAACTCACTGAGATCCCCCTGCCTTGCCTCCCGGATGTTAGGATTAAAGGCGTGTGCCACCACTGCCCAGCACACTTTGATAATTTTTAAGAAAAATGCAAAACTGGTCATGCTGATGTACACTTAGCATGTCAGGAGACAGAGAAGGCAGATATGTGTTGGGTTCCAGGTCAGTAGGGCCACACAGTGAAACCCTGTCTCAAACATTTAAAATAAATAAATAAATCAAACAAGGTAACACCTCAGCTATTTTATCTATATTGGCATTATGTACGATGTCTTGATGTGGGAGTTCCCTCTGTGTGCTGTGATTACCACTGATGAGTAAAGGAGACTACCTTGGCCTGTTGATAGGGCAGAACTTAGATAGTCAGGGAGGACTGGACTGAATGCTGTTCTAGAACTAGTCATGTAGACTAGGCTGGCCCTGAACTCAGAGATCCTCCTGCCTCTGCCTCCTGAGTGTTAGGATTAAAGACTTAGATCACCACTGCCCAGCAGCATAGTTAAACACATCTTTAATCCCAGCATTCGGGAGGCAGAGGCAGGAGGATCTGTGTGAACTCAGCCAAATTAGACTGTGTTACATAGCAAGTTCCAGCCAAAACAGAGCTATAGAGTGAGTTCCTGCTTAAAACATTATTTTTCTCCAGGTATTGGTGGCACATACCTTTAATCCCAGCACTTGGGAGGCAGAAGCAGAAGGATCTCTGTGAGTTTGAGGTCAGCCTGGTCTACATAGCGAGTTCCAGGACAGGTTCCAAAATTACACAGAGAAATCCTGTCTTGAAAAATCAAAAAAATCACTTGGGAGGCAGAGGCAGGCAGATCTCTGTGAGTTTGAGGCCAGCCTGGTCTACAAGAGCTAGTTCAAGCTACAGAGAAACTTTGTCTTGAAACACCAAAAAAAAATTTTTTTTTTGATTTGTGGCTAGAGAAATAGCCTAGTAGTTAAGAACACTTCCTACTTTTCCAGAGGACCAGAGTTCCGTTCCCAGCACCTATATCACTCACAACTGCCTGTAAATCCAGCTCCAGGAGATCCCTTCCTCTCTTCAGGCTTTCTTGGATATCTGAACACGTGTGGTAGCAGACAAACACACACATAAATAAAAATAAGCAACAACAACAAAAATCCCTAGCAGGATGACCTCCAGTTGTTGCCATGCGAGACCAAAGTACTCTCGTCTCATTTCTCAGCTGCACAGTTGTAGGTTAAAGCTTTAGTGTCCCTGTAATGTCACACATTTCAGGAGGTCCCACAGCTCAGAATCTAAAACCTGTTCCTGGTCAGCACAATCCAAAGGAAGTAGAACACCTCCTCCCCAGGCTGGCTCAGATGGACTAACTCCATCCTCCTCACCATCGGTCCTCTGCACCGCAAGGAGCATGAATTCTACTGGGCACCAGCTTTGCACATAAGAGGTTGCTGGCTCGTTTTTTACCAGACCACCTGTACCCTTTACCCATTGTCCCACCTGCCAGTCCCATCCCTCACCCCTACACTAGTTGGGGGTACCTCTAATATCAGCCCCAAAGGCCTTTCTTGCTTCTGCCACTTGGTGACCCTCAGAAGACCTAGCAAATACTCCAAACTTGGTTCCTAGCCACCAAGATAAAGTCCTGCCAAGCTTCCCTTGGTATCTTGTTCACTCCCCTTCCTGTTTCCCTTGGTCCCTGTGACCTGATGCTCCACAGCCATCTTGGCCAAAGTTGAAGTCGCTCCGTACGGTGCTAGTCTGTACCTGCAAACCTTTCTCATCTTGTTAGCATCATTGTCATAGGAGAGTTGACCACTATACAGTGCAGGTGTCTGAGGGGTAGGAGGACGGGGGAGGAAATGCTGAGAAAGGGCTGAGATTTGGGAGGGTGTTTTTAGTCTTAGGTAAGTGATACACATTTCCTTCCTAGGATCTGGGCTCAAAATTATCCTGGTTGCTCTTGGGAGGAGGAGGCTATATTGCAGACTCAGACTTGCTTGGCCCTGAGACCTGCCTGCTATATGGCAGAGAGCAAAATCTGAGGATTTTCTCCCCTGGGCCTTTGTCATCCTGAAATCCAACGCAGGATACACTCACGTCCTAGGAAACTCAAAGTTGAGGGCTAGAAGGGGCTGGAGTCTTGGTCAAAGCCTTATGGGAGAACGGGAGTCCCGCCCTTGGTTAAGCAGCACATTCAAGCAGCCACTCCACCTTGTGTGGTCCCCCCTGCTTCACAAGCCCAAACCCAGATGGTCTAGGTGATCAGAGTTCCCCTTTCCTGGAGCTATATGGAATATTGTCTTTCTACTGGGGTGGAAAACCAAGAACCAGGCTCTCTGACTCAAGCCCCAGGTGGCAGGCTCCATTTCCTCCTCCCCTGAGGATCCTGGTGTCGGGGTGGAGGCTGGAGGCCTTATCAGACCACAGGTTTTCCTGAGGAAGGAAGGCTGGGTGTGTATTCCAGGACAGGCGCCTCTTTGGGTGTGCCTAGGCCAGTGAAGAGGGATGTGTGCTCTGCCATTCCTCCTGGAGCAAAGATAGCTTCTCCTTGGGAAACTCTAGACCACAAAGACAAACCAATCCATTCTGGAGGTTAGAAGCCTACGGGGAAGGGCACACATTCCCTGAAATCTCAGACAATGCCCGCATCATCAGGGGAGAGTCTGCAGCAGCCCCTTCAGATGCCCAGAGGGTCCTGTCACCTGTCCAATGGAAGAGATGTGCCCCACAGTCATGCATGGTTGGGTTCACCAAACCACATATATGACATGAACGAAAAAACAAAAGAATAGCTGTTATACAGATGCCAAACAAGATGCCTCATTTTATGAACATTTATCAAGCTATATCCTTGGAATATGGACACTTTCCCGTAGGCATATGATATATAAACTACACGTGGGGTGGGGGTGGTTTCTAAGAAACTCTCCACAGATCCTTTCAGAGGAGAAGAATGTTCCCTGAGGACTGCTTGCCCTGCATCCTGATTGGGCTAGTCCCTGAGCCGACCTTTCTCTCCTCAGGGAAGTCACAGGACCCTCAAAGAGGGAATAAACCCAGGGAGGGAAAGGGTGTCCTGGGAGGAGTTGTGGTTTGGAGCAGGGCCTGGCTGGCCAGGCTGACCACCAATGATGTCTCTGCCTTGCTAGGCAAGGCTCGTGAGCAGCCCTCCTCCTTCCCTTCTTCTAGAGTAGAAGGGTTAAGCTGTGTGGTTGGGGCCAGCAGATGCTGAGCCCACCTCACTGATGTGGGCAACTGGCCAAGGAGCACTAGCGTGAGACAAGGGAACTGCCTCGCCTCACCCACTAGAGGTTGCCTCCTACCTCCTCCCTCCTGGTCTGATCTCAGCAGCCTCTACCCCTTCCGCTTCCAGAGGCCCAGGGGCTATTTTTAACTTGGCCGAGCTGCCAGAGTAGAAGGTGGACCAAGCCCTGCGGGGGAGGGTCCAGGAGAAAAGGCTTAGCAGTTGCTGTCCGGCTCCCACCCTCTGGAGGTCCAGGCATCCTAAGGGCACTAGTCAGTCATTCTTAACCTTACAGGAGAAATACTATTCCACTCACCACCACAGTCACAAAGGAAGTGCAGACAAATCTGAAGTTCAGAAATGCGCTCAAGACAGACATCAAATGCACACATCTACGGTACTTAAATCATATTTATTCTCTCTCTTTCTCATGTTTGTGTGTGTGAGTGTGTGCGTTATATACCACACACACACACACACACACACACACACACACTCAAACACACAAACCCCAGGAAGACAGAGGCACAAGTGCCCAGAGGCTACCAGTTGTGGAATGTAAGGACCAGATGCTGACGTAACTAGGTGCACAGCTTGGCCCAATTTGTCCTCCTTTCACAAGTACCAGCCCATCAGGGATACTCCAGGATCCACGGCCTGGGACCACAGGCTTCCCAGGAATCTGAGTTGAGCTCCAAGGCATCCTCCAGCACTGTCATGCTCGGTCCTCACAGAAAGGAAACTCAGGACTGGCTGGAAGGGCAAGGGTACTTAGAAGCTCTCCTTGTTCCCACCCTGTTCCCTCCTCCTGTCCCTCCCTCCCAGCCTTTGCTTCTTAGAGCAGCTGTCCCTGACCTCGGAAAGAACTGGAGTCTGATCTGCACGCCTAGGGGCTGGGATGGGGGCCTCATTCACTTCATCAGGTCCAGAGCGAAGAGGCAGCAGGAGAAACGGGGCCTCGGGATGCCATGACTCCAATTCCCTTCCACCCTCTTGCCCCATCTCCACTCTTGGGTGGCTCCTGGGAAGAATAAGGGTGGGGAAATGGGGGTGGACAGGACATCCTCTTGGCAGGACATAGGACGACAGGCCGGAGGTTCCCAGACCCTGCAGGGCCATAGGGGAAAAGGTCACTGGGGCCTAGGGCTCACTAGTACTAGTGCTTCAACAGCCAGACCAGGGCACTGAGAGTGAGAGAATAGAGTGCCAAAGAGATACCCCAGCTACTGAAGTGCCTCTGGACTCCAGCCAGTTAAGGTGTGGAATTTCCCACACACACCCAGAGAGTGGCATCACAAATGTGTGGGAGAAACCAGGGCCCAGCTGGCCATGTCTACCTAACTGGATTTACATCAAGTTCTTTCTGTTCCAAGCAAGCCCACTGCCCTTGGAAGGTCAGCCAAGTACAATCCAGTGGGGGGAGGGGGGGGATGAAAGCCCTAGGGACCTTTTTTATGCACTTGCCTCAGGGGCTAAAACTGGCTACTGTAGTTTGAACCCTAGGCTAGGAGAGAGTGGTCCTTGGAGGAGCTAGAGGATGTCAGACAGAAAGTTTGCTTCACTACACGGGGCCTGCCAGGACTTGTAAGAGCCCCTATTTGCCTACTAGGACCTGAGAGAACTAACTTCCTTACCACGACAAGCCCCATTCCCATACCTTAACAGGATCTGTGAGAGTTCCCCTCCCATATCAGAGTCCATGGAAGTTCCTCTATGCTATTAGCCTGCTTCATGCTTGGCATAGTACCCACTGGCTATCTGTGTGCCTGACTTAACTCTGAGAAGGAAATGGCACCTCTGAACATTTTGACACAGAGCTCAAGTCAGGATTTGCCTGTTCCCCTTCCTAAGAGGGTCACAATGAAACCCAGTGTCTCTGCTCCTAGGGGTCCATGCATGAGACATGCTCTATAAGTGGTAATGATGGTTCTGTGTTTAAGAGTACTGGTTGTTATTGGGTGGTGGTGGCGGCTCACACCTTTAATCCCAGCACTTGGGAGGCATAGGCAGGTGGATCTCTGTGAGTTCGAGGCTAGCCTGGTCTACAAGAGCTAGTTCCAAGACAGACTCCAAAGCTACAGAGAGAAACCTGTCTTGAAAAAAACCCAAAACACCAAAACCAAACAAACAAAGAGAAAGAGTACGAGTTGTGAGCTAGGCAAAAGTGATGCAGACCTTTAATCCCAGCACTCAGGAGGCAGAGAGGGGTGGATCTCTGTGAGTTTGAGGCTAGCCTGGTTTACAGAGTGAGTTCCAGGACAGCCAAGGATACACAATAAAACCCTGTCTCGAAAAAGCAAAAGCCAAAACCAAAACAAATAAACAGAAAAGGTTTGCCCTTCCAGAGGACCAAGGTTCAATTTTCAGCACCTACATGGTATCTCACAACTGTCTATAACTTCAGTCACAAAGGATCCAAAGCCCTCTTCTAGTCTCTAGAGCACTGTATGAATGTGATTCATAGAGATGCAGGCAGACAAAACACTCAGATACATAAAATATTTTTTTTATAAATTTTTATTATCTTATTTTAATTTATTTATTTTGGTTTTTTTTTTTCCAAGACAGGGTTTCTCTGTGCAACAATCCTAACTGTCCTGGAACTAGCTCTTGTAGACCAGGCTGGCCTTGAACTCGCAGAGGTCCATCTCCCTCTGCCTTCTGAGTGCTGGGATTAAAGGCTTGTGCCACCACTGCCTCATAAAATAATTTTTAAAAATTCAACAACAACAAAGACAGGTGGTAGTGGCACATAACTTTAATCCCAGTCCTTAGGGGGCAGAGGCTAATGGATCCCTGAGTTCAAGGGTAGCCTGGTCTACAGAGAAAGTTTCAAGACAGCTAGGGCTACACAGAGAGATCCTGTCTCATATATATATGTATATATATATATATATATCTTTTATTTATTTACTTATTTTATATGTATGTGTCTGAGTATATGTGAGGACATTATATGCGTACAGGAGTCCATGAAGCTTAGAAAAAGGCATTGGATCCTCTGGACAGTTTTGAGCCACCACGTAGGTGCTTGTAAGTGAACCTAGATCCTCTACAAAAGCAATAAGCACTCTTAACTACTGAGGCATTTCTCCAGCTCCACCTCCAATTTTAACATCTTTTCAAATTTAATCTCTATAAAAAAATCTAATTTGTACTTATGATAGTCATCCATATTAAGCACAGTACAAATGAATTTTAACAAATTCATGACCATGTCCATTGTCATAGACTGCCACGGTTCTAGCATTTTATGTGAACAGAATCATGCCTTTTGTTTGGTGGTGGTATGTGGGGGGGTGGAGGTGGGGATGGTGGTAGTGGTACGCGTACGTGCGTGTGTTGCTTTGAGTAGTACTAGGAATTATATCTAAGATCTTGTGCCCAGTAGGCAAGTGCTCTACCACCGAGCTACATCCTAAACCCTCTTATTATTTGTTTGACCTAGTTGACCAAACTGTACTTAAATTCACATGGTCGCCAAAGCAGATCTTGAACTTTAATCCTTTTTCCTTAGCCTCCAGAGGAGTTGGAACAACAGACCCATGACGTCGGCCTTGTCTCCATACGTGGCTCTATGCATGGCTGTTTTTTACTTAGCATAACATCTTTGAGATGCTTTCATTCCCATTGTACAGAAGCATCCAGCTTGTTTATTGGTCACCAGTGGATGGATACTTGGGTTTTCCTAGTTTTGAGACATTATGATTCATACTATGAACATCTGAGGACAAGTCTGTATAAACATGTTTAATTTCTTTCCAATAGACTCTTTGGAACAGAAGCTGAGTGTGTTGCTCAGTGGTAGACTGCTTGCCTAGCCCATTCTAGGTTCTGGCTTCAATACTCAGCACTGCAAAACAACAAAAACAAAAGTGAAAAAGAAAATGGTTAGCCGGGCGATGGTGGCGCACGCCTTTAATCCCAGCACTCGGGAAGCAGAGGCAGGCAGATCTCTGTGAGTTCGAGACCAGCCTGGTCTACAGAGCTAGTTCCAGGACAGGCTCCAAAACCACAGAGAAACCCTGTCTCGAAAAACCAAAAAAAAAAAAAAAAAAAAAAAAATGGTTGTTCTGTATTTTTTTCTAAATTTTTTATATATTTGTTTTTGGTGTCCAATATCAATTGCAGACCCCTAAAGGTGGAGATCTCACTTCTGTTGCTCGTTGTCTTAATCTAGTTTCTGTTTCTGTGATAAAATACTTACTAAAATCAACTTGGGGAGGAAAGTTTATTTCCCCATAGAGTTTATAGTCCATCATGAAGGGAACTCACTCTTTTTTTATTTTTGGACAGGGTTTCTCTTTGTAGCCCTGGCTGTCCTAGAACTTAGAACTCACTCTGTAGACCAAACTGACCTTGAACTCAGACTTCCCAAATCTTGGGATTAAAGCTGTGCATGCTGCCACTGCCACCATAACCACGCCAACACCAAATTTTTTTTTTAAAGAGTATCTCACTGTGCAGTCCCTACTAGACTCAAACTTGCTAGGCTGACCAGGCTGACTTCAAACTAACAGAGATTCTTTTACCTCTGCCTCCCAAGCATTGGGGGAAAGATGTGCACTGCCATACCCAGTTCACTATGCTTTCTCATAGAACCCAAGACCACCTGCCCAAGAAGTGGCATTGCCTACAGTAGGTTGGCCTCTTTCAAATCAACCATTAATCAAGAAAATGCCCTACAGCTGGGCGGTGGTGGCACACTCCTTTAATCCCAGCACTCGGGAGGCAGACGCAGGTGGATCTCTGTTAGTTCGAGACGGACCTGGTCTACAAGAAGCTAGTTCTAGGACAGGCTCCAAAGCCACAAACCCTGTCTCGAAAAACAAACAAAAAATAAATAAATAAATGAAACAAAAAAAAAAAGGAAAAATAATTTTATGGTTGGGGTCATCACAACAAGAGGAACTGTATTGAAGAGTCACAGAATTAGGAAGGTTGAGAACCACTGCCTCAGAGCCTGATGTCACCAAAATAACACATTATAACCCAATATAAATAAATTGTGTGCTCAGCTTTGGATGCATTCTTCCAAACGTTTTGAACCTGAGGTTGGTTAAATCAGACCACTTTGCACGTACAGAGAAGGAAGGTCAATTACCTTTGTGCAATACAGTGAAGTCTGGTATCTTCAGTGGTGGCTTTCTTTCAAACTCTGCCTTGAGTTTGCATGTCTGCAAGTCTAACTTATCTTCCTACCTCCATCTCAGGTCTCTATAATCCACTGATCTTATTCTCGCACCTACAAGAAAGCCCAGCTTCTATCAGCCTTGGGGCTCTCCAGGTTCAGTCCCTGAAGATTATTCCTACAGCCAGGCTCAGTTTCTGTTTTCTGTAGTCTTCTTTGGGGTCCAAACTTCACTTGGGCCTTTATTTGCAAACATCTGCTGGTGTCTAGTGCATGCCTGTAATTCTCATTAGGGAAGTAGAAGCAGAAAGATTCCTAGTTAAAGATCATCTTTGGCTGCATATTAAGTTTGAGGCAACCTGGACTAAATAAAACCTGT